>NW_028318797.1:177500-463006 GCF_062004578.1 Staurois parvus
GGAGAAAGAAGAAGAAGAGGAGAAAGAAGAAGAAGAGGAGAAAGAAGAAGAAGAGGAGAAAGAAGAAGAAGAAGAGAAAGAGGAAGAAGAGAAAGAGGAAGAAGAGAAAGAAGAAGAGGAGAAAGAAGAAGAGGAAAAAGAAAAAGAGGAGAAAGAAAAAGAGGAGAAAGAAGAGGAAGAAGAGAAAGAAGAAGAAGAGGAGAAAGAAGAAGAAGAGGAGAAAGAGGAAGAAAAGGAGAAAGAGGAAGAAGAAGACAAAGAAGAAGAAGAGGAGAAAGAAGAAGAAGAAGAAGAGGAAGAGAAAGAACAAGAAGAAGAAGAGAAAGAGGAAGAAGAGAAAGAAGAAGAGGAGAAAGAAGAAGAGGAGAAAGAAAAAGAGGAGAAAGAAGAAGAAGAAGAGAAAGAGGAAGAGAAAGAAGAAGAAGAGGAGAAAGAAGAAGAGGAGAAAGAAAAAGAGGAGAAAGAAGAAGAAGAAGAGAAAGAGGAAGAGAAAGAGGAAGAAGAGGAGAAAGAAGAAGAGGAGAAAGAAGAAGAAGAGGAGAAAGAAAAAGAGGAGAAAAAAGAGGAGAAAGAAGAAGAGGAGAAAGAAGAAGAAGAGGAGAAAGAAAAAGAAGAGGAGAAAGAAAAAGAGGAGAAAGAAAAAGAGGAGAAAGAAAAAGAGGAGAAAGAAAAAGAGGAGAAAGAAAAAAAGAGAAAGAAGAGGAGAAAGAAGCAGAAGAGGAGAAAGAAGAGGAGAAAGAAGCAGAAGAGGAGAAAGAAGAAGAAGATGAGAAAGAAGAGGAGAAGGAAGCAGAAGAGGAGAAAGAAAAGGAGAAAGAAGCAGAAGAGGAGAAAGAAGAAGAAGATGAGAAAGAAGAAGAAGAGGAGAAAGAAGAAGAAGAGGAGAAAGAAAAAGAGGAGAAAGAAGCAGAAGAGGAGAAAGAAGCAGAAGAGGAGAAAGAAGAGGAGAAAGAAGCAGAAGAGGAGAAAGAAGCAGAAGAGGAGAAAGAAGCAGAAGAGAAGAAAGAAGAAGAAGAAGAGAAAGAAGAAGAAGAGGAGAAAGAAGAAGAAGAGATGAAAGATGAAGAAGTAGAGAAAGAAGAAGAAGAAGAGAAAGAAGAAGAAGAGGAGAAAGAAGAAGAAGAGGAGAAAGAAGAAGAAGAGAAAGAGGAAGAAGAAGAGAAAGAGGAAGAGGAGAAAGAAGAAGAAGAGGAGAATGAAGAAGAGAAAGAAGAAGAAGAGGAGAAAGAAGAAGAAGAGGAGAAAGAAGAAGAAGAAGAAGAAGAGAAAGAGGAAGAAGAGAAAGAGGAAGAAGAGAAAGAAGAAGAGGAGAAAGAAGAAGAGGAGAAAGAAGAAGAGGAGAAAGAAAAAGAGGAGAAAGAAGAAGAGGAGAAAGAAGAAGAGGAGAAAGAAAAAGTGGAGAAAGAAGAAGAGGAGAAAGAAAAAGAGGAGACAGAGGAGAAAGAAGAAGAAGAGGAGAAAGAAGAAGAGAAAGAAGAAGAAGAGGAGAAAGAAGAAGAAGAAGAGAAAGAAGAAGAAGAAGAGGAGAAAGAAGAAGAAGAGGTGAAAGAAAAAGAGGAGAAAGAAGAAGAGGAGAAAGAAGAAGAGGAGAAAGAAGAAGAGTAGAAAGAAGAAGAGGAGAAAGAAAAAGAGGAGAAAGAAGAAGGAGGAAGAAGAAGAAGAAGAAGAAGAAAAGAAAGAAGAAGAAGAGGAGAAAGAAGAAGAAGAGGAGAAAGAGGAAGAAGAGGAGAAAGAGGAAGAAGAGGAGAAAGAGGAAGAAGAGGAGAAAGAGGAAGAAGAAGAGAAAGAGAAAGAAGAAGAGAAAGAGGAAGAGGAGAAAGAAGAAGAGGAGAAAGAAGAAGAAGAGGAGAAAGAAGAAGAGAAAGAAGAAGAAGAAGAAGAAGAAGAGAAAGAGGAAGAAGAGAAAGAGGAAGAAGAGAAAGCAGAAGAGGAGAAAGAAGAAGAAGAGGAGAAAGAAGAAGAGAAAGAAGAAGAAGAGGAGAAAGAAGAAGAAGAGAAGAAAGAAGAAGAGGAGAAAGAAGAGGAGAAAGAAGAAAAGGAGAAAGAAGAAGAGAAAGAAGAGGAAGAGGAGAAAGAAGAAGAAGAGGAGAAAGAAGAAGAAGAGGAGAAAGAAGAAGAAGAGGAGAAAGAAGAAGAAGAGGAGAAAGAAGAAGAAGAGGAGAAAGAAAAAGAGGAGAAAGAAGAAGAGGAGAAAGAAGAAGAAGAAGAAGAGAAAGAAGAAGAGACAGAAGAATTCCTGTCCGCTATTATATTTGACATTGAAAAGTATTGCGGTTGCAACAATGTATCTATTTGTATCTGAAAAAACCCCATCTGTATCCAAAATGGATACAAATAGATACAATGTTGCAACCGCAATACTTTTTAAAGTCAAGTATAATAGCGGAGCTCTCTGCAGGGACAGAAGTAATTAAATGCCGGCCGTAGACAGGAAGAAAATCGGCCAATTTTTTTTACTGTTGGTGGTAACGTCGGCCTATTGAATGACCGATTTTTCGTTTTTTTGTTAAAAAAAACGGCCGGTTTTCTCCCTGTCTATGGCCTGCATAAGAAGGAGATTTACAGCAGCTGAAGGAGGGAGGGATCCCTGCAGAGGAGAAAAGTGCTGTTGAGCACTTAGGAGACACCCAACATCCATTCCATGGTGCAGCAAATCTTCGCAGGTTCCATTTATGTGAACAAAAAGCGTATGAAGCCTGTTAGGCTCGCAAGGAGGCGAGCGCACAACTTTACCATTCTAAGGATTCACAAAAAGTCATCATTTTTATTTTTGGATCACGCAATCACTTCAATTTTTGGACTATTATTTATTTATTCATTGTTTGATCAAAGGGACGTTTTGTATTGATTTATTTAATTAACCTTTTCTGGGAATATTATAAGATTCACAGTTTTATTTAATATTTAAAACGTGGCATTGTTTTGTTTTTTGTCTTTTTGGATATATATTCTATAATATTATTATTTGTTACACTGAACATCTGCTGTATATTGGGAGCGCGACATATAGGTGTTATTATGGGGAATAAATCTTGCCACTGACACCAATGATGGGGCACTATTCCTCCCACTGACACCAATGATGGGGCACTATTCCTCCCACTGACACCAATGATGGGGCACTATTCCTCCTACTGACACCAATGATGGGACACTATTCCTTCCACTGACACCAATGATGGGACACTATTCCTCCCACTGACACCAATGATGGGGCACTATTCCTCCACTGATACCAATGATGGGGCACTATTCCTCCCACTGACACCAATGATGGGGCACTATTTCTCCTACTGACACCAATGATGGGACACTATTCCTCCCACTGACACCAATGATGGGGCACTATTCCTCCCACTGACACCAATGATGGGGCACTATTCCTCCTACTGACACCAATGATGGGGCACTATTCCTCCCACTGACACCAATGATGGAGCACTATTCCTCCTACTGACAACAATGATGGGGCACTATTCCTTCCACTGACACCAATGATGGGGCACTATTCCTCCCACTGACACCAATGATGGGGCACTATTCCTCCCACTGACACCAATGATGGGGCACTATTCCTCCCACTGATACCAATGATGGGACACTATTCCTCCCACTGACTAATGATGGGACACTATTCCTCCCACTGACACCAATGATGGTGCCCCATCATTAGTGTCAGTGTGTAAGGAATAGTGTCCCATCATTATTCAGTGGGAGGAATAGTGTCCCATCATTGGTATCAGTGGGAGGAATAGTGCCCCATCATTGGTGTCAGTGGATGAAATAGTGCTCCATCATTGGTGTCAGTGGGAGGAGTAGTGCCCCATCATTGGTGTCAGTGGGAGGAATAGTGTCCCATCATTAGTGTCAGTGGGGGGAATAGTGCCCCATCATTAGTCAGTGGGAGGAATAGTGCCCCATCATTGGTGTCAGTGGGAAGAATCGTGCCCCATCATTAGTCAGTAGGAGGAATAGTGCCCCATCATTGGTGTCAGTGGGAGGAATAGTGTCCCATCATTAGTGTCAGTGGGAGGAATAGTGCCCCATCATTAGTCAGTGGGAGGAATAGTGCCCCATCATTGGTGTCAGTGGGAGGAATAGTGCCCCATCATTAGTCAGTGGGAGGAATAGTGCCCCATCATTAGTGTCAGTGGGAAGAATCGTGCCCCATCATTGGTGTCAGTGGGAGGAATAGTGTCCCATCATTAGTGTCAGTGGGAGAAATAGTGTCCCATCATTGGTGTCAGTGGGAGGAATAGTGCTCCATCATTGGTGTCAGTGGGAGGAATAGCGGCCCATCATTGGTATCAGTGGGAGGAATAGCACCCCATCATTGGTGTCAGTGGGAGGAATAGCACCCCATCATTGGTGTCAGTGGGAGGAATTGCACCCCATCATTGGTGTCAGTGGCAGGAATTGCGCCCCATCATTGGTGTCAGTGGGAGGAATTGCGCCCCATCATTGGTATCAGTGGGGAGAATAGTGCCCCATCATTGGTGTCAGTGGGGAGAATAGTGCCCCATCGTTGCTGTCAGTGGGGAGGAGGAATAGTGCCCCATCGTTGCTGTCAGTGGGGAGGAGGAATAGTGCCCCATCGTTGGTGTCAGTGGGGAGGAGAAGTAGTGCCCCATCGTTGGTATCAGTGGGAGGAATAGTGCCCCATCATTGGTATCGGTGGGAGGAATTGCGCCCCATCATTGGTGTCAGTGGCGAGAATAGTGCCCCATCGTTGCTGTCAGTGGGGAGGAGGAATAGTGCCCCATCATTGGTATCAGTTGGTGTCAGTGTGGGAGGAACAGTGCCTCATCGTTGGTGTCAGTGGGGGAGAGGAGCGGCTGCTCCTTCTTCCAGTTCGGCCGCTCGATTTTTGCGGGGCCGCTCGGCTCCGCCTCCTCGCCGGTGATTGGTCGCCTGTGTGCCTTTCCAGTGCTGGCGCCCAATCACCGGTGAGGAGGCGGAGCCGAGCGGCCGCGTGACCATCGAGCGGCCGAACTGAAAGAAGGAGCAGCCGCGCTTCCTGGACCGGATCGTCGTGGGACCGGAGCCAGGTAAGGTACAGCAGCCCCTCTGCCCACCCCTGTACTTAGTGTCCGTTGGAGGAGGAGGGGGGGCGGCCCCGCGCCGCCCCTCGAAAAAGTGCCGCCCTGACACCCGGCTCGCACCGGCGTATAAGACGACCCCCGACTTTTCAGAAGATTTTCAGGAGTTGAAAAGTCGTCTTATACGCCGGAAAATACGGTACTTTACACGTATTGGGATTTTTTCAGCAAAGACACAGAGCAGAATACATTTTGGTCTAAACTGATGACGAAATTTGATTTTTTAAAAAAAAAATTTCCTGGACATTTTTAATAGCAAAAAGTTAAAAAAATTGTTTTTTTTCCTCAAACTTGTCGGTCTTTTATTTTTTTTAATACCTCAAAAAATTTAAAAAACGCACAGGCGATCACATACCCATGAAAGAAAGCTCCATTCATGGGGGGAAAAAAAGGACATAAATTTAATTTGGGTGCAGCGTTGCACGACCGCGCAATTGTCCGTTAAAGTAACCCAAAAAATGGCCTGGTAGGGGAGAGGTGATAAATCCTCAGGAGGGCAAGGGGTTAAAAATGAAATAGCGTTTTCGGATTGTGGTGCTCAGATGCAGTTCTGCTTTAGGCTGTATTTGCGCTCTACGCGGGTTCAGGATATACATCTGGCCGATTGGGTGTCAAGGAAGGATTTGCTTGGCTCCGCCCACTGTTCCGGATTATCCTCTTATTTTGGGAATATGTGAGGGGCGGACTGACAGGGGCGGACTGACAACTCATGGGGCCCCCGGGCAATAAGGGATCATGGGGCCCCTGTGTCTTTGCCCAAACTCAAAAAAGCCTATGAAAAAGGTACCAGGGGCATCTCATGGGGCCCCCTACTGACCCCGGGCCCTCGGGCAGTGCCCGAGTTTCCAAATGGTCAGTCCGCCCCTGGTTCTAAGGAGACTTTACTTTCCTATTGTCTAGAACACGGGTGTCCAACTGGCGGCCCTCCAGCTGTTGCCAAACTACAAGTCCCATGAGGCATTGCAAGATTGTCAGTGGCAAGCATGACTCCCACAGGCAGAGGCATGATGGGACTTGTAGTTTCGCAACAACTGGAGAGCCGCCAGTTGGACACCCTTGGTCTACAGAGGGGGAGCGAACGCCGCTCAGCACCAACCCCAGGAGTGCAGGGTGTCAGGTGTATGTAGTGGCCTCAGCACCGCGCTACCCACGCCACCGATGCGTTTTGTCCCGTCGGTGGGGGAAACACACAGCTACATTTAAAAAAAAAATTTTTTTTTTACTATTTTGGGTTCATTTTCCTTTAATAAAAAAAAAAAATCAGGAGCTATCCATGACCATTCCCCGGCAAATGGAAGCCCAATTTGTGCGGAAAAAGGCGCGGTGTAATCCACCAAAGTAGTTGTGATGGTCTGTACGGTTTTACTAACACAGGTCAAAGTTGCAAAACTTTACTTAGGCGTTAACATTAGCTTGCCTTTAGGCGGGAAGGGGTTCAAGTAGAACTAAAAGGTAAAACAGTTTTTTTTTTTTGTTGTGGGCTGTAATCGAGGGTTTTTGCTATCTGTGTTCCATCGATGAGATTTCCCTTCACTTCCTGTCCCACAGCCAAAACAGGAAGTGAGAGGAAATCCCTCCAAAGTGAGGGAATCCCCGAACTAGCGTCCACCATTGGAAGATTTCCTCCATATTCCTGTCCTTTCGCTCTCAGTGGTAATGGTGACCAGGACCAATGGAAAGGGTGAATCTCCCTAATGGGGACTAATCCCTCTCCACTCCATCCAAAACGGAAAAAAATGTGGAGTGGTGAGGGGTTAGAACCCCCCGTCGGGTTTTGTTTTTACTGTCTGTGTCCCCCGGGGAAGGGGATTCCCCCTCTCTATGACCCCTGTCACCTAAAGTGAGAGGAGATCCAACATTGTAGAGCTGTGACCTGAGCAGGAAGTGAAGAGAAATCATTCAACGGGGACAAATGTTCTGTCTAAAGTGAGATTTACTCTCATTTCCTGTTGTGTCCCCAGTACAGGAAGTGAAGGGAAATCTCCCCCAGGAGACACAGGCCACCGATAACCGGATAGGGGTTCAACCCTTTCCGTACCCCACCCAAAAATATCTATAGACCTTCATCTCCTGGAGCAGGGGTGTCAAACTGACGGCCCTCCAGCTGTTGCGAAACTACAAGTCCCATCATGCCTCTGCCTGTGGGAGTCATGCTTGTAACTGTCAGCCTTGCAGTGCCTCATGGGTAGTTCTGTAACAGCTGGAGGGCCGCCATTTTGTGTCCTAGAGGGTGGGGGGGATGTGTTGGATTGTGTGGAAGCTTCTATCAGCCGGCTCTCATCCTTCAGAGGTCGTGTCCACCTTAAAGGGGAGCTCCGGGCAACAACTCCAACTCAGGAATCCATCGGTAGAGGGAGAAGCAGCTCACCTGGAAGAAGAATCCAATCTGAGAACATTCCGGGCTGGAAATGAGGACTGTCTGAGGGACCACGCTGCTCCTGTCTGGTCAGGACTGGCCATCGCACACAATGGAGGGAGGAGAGAGAACTGAGGAGACCCCGCCCCCTCACAGCCGTCTACTTAGATGTTTCCATCTCCCAGATACTCTCCTGTGATTGGCTGAAATGGCTTCTCACTCCCCTCATAGTTATCACCTCAAATGTTCCCGCCTTTCATCTCCTCTCCTGTGATTGGCTGAAGAGGCCTCTCACTCCCCTCATAACTATCACCTCAAATGTTCCCGCCTTCCATCTCCCCTCCTGTGATTGGCTGAAGAGGCCTCTCACTCCCCTCATAGTTATCACCTCAAATTTTCCCACGTTTCATCTCCTCTCCTGTGATTGGCTGAAGAGGCCTCTCACTCCCCTCATAACTATCACCTCAAATGTTCCCGCCTTTCATCCCCTCTCCAGTGATTGGCTGCGGAGGCCTCTCACTCCCCTCATAGTTATCACCTTAAATGTTCCCACCTTCCATCTCCTCTCCTGTGATTGGCTGAAGAGGCCTCTCACTCCCCTCATAACTATACCCTCAAATGTTCCCGCCTTTCATCCCCTCTCCTGTGATTGGCTGCAGAGACCTCTCACTCCCCTCATAGTTATCACCTCAAATTTTCCCGCCATTCATCTCCCCTCATAGTTATCACCTCAAATGTTCCCGCCTTTCATCTCCTCTCCTGTGATTGGCTGAAATGGCTTCTCACTCCCTTCATAGTTATCACCTCAAATGTTCTTGCCTTTCACCCCACTCCTGTGATTGGCTGCGGAGACCTCTCACTCCCTTCACAGTTATCGCCTCAGATGGCACCACCTCCCACATACTCTGCTGTGATTGACTACAGAGACCTGTCACTCACCTCACAGCTGTTACCTCAGGAGCCTATCACTCCTCTCAGAACTCTCCCCTCAGAACTCTCCCAGCTTCTGTCCTGTGATTAAGTGAGGGAACCTGTCACTCATCTCACAGCCGTCCTCTCAGGTGTTCCCGCCCTTTATATCCTCTCCTGTTATTGGCCACAGAGCCCCCCATCACTCTCCTCACGTATGTGCCTTCAGGTTTTCCCAGATGCTCTGTGGTGATTGGCTGAGCAGTCCTGTCACTCAACTCAGTTCACAGCTGTTCCCTCATGTGTTCCCGCCTCTCAACTCTTCTGTGATTGGCTGAGCAGTCCTGTCACTCCCCTCATACATTCCCGCCTCCCTGCTCCTCTCCTGTGACTGGCTGAGGAGAACTGTCCCTCCCCTCAGTTATCTTCTCAAACATACCTGCCTCCTAGCTCCTCTCCTGTGATTGGCTGAGCAGTCCTGTAACTCACCTCATAGTGCACAGCTATTCCCTCATGTGTTCCCGCCTCTCAACTCTACTCCTATGCTTGGCTGAGCAGTCCCGTCACTCCCCTCATACATTCCCGCCTCCCTGCTCCTCTCCTGTGATTGGCTGAGGAGAACTGTCCCTCCCCTCTGTTATCTTCTCAAACATACCTGCCTCCTAGCTCCTCTCCTGTGATTGGCTGAGCAGTCCTGTCACTGCCCTCACAGTTTGCTCATACATTCCTGTTTCCCAGCTCCTCTTCTGTGATTGGCTGAGCAGTCATGTCCCTCAGGCAGACCTGCTCTGTACAGAAATGTCATCTCTCTGTTCCCGCCTCTCCCAGTGTGAGGGGAGGAAAATGGCCGCTGTGGGGTGTGAAGTACGCTCTGAGATCTCCGGGTGTATTACAAATCTGAGGAGACCGGTCACATGACACCGAGAGGACTGCAGAGAAGGAGGTGATTGGTTGTTCAGGGTGAAGCAGTCACATGACACGGGGACACAACTAGAAGTAAGGAGTCACTGCTGAGAAAGAGAATTATGACTGAGAAGGGACATTCCACCAATCAGCATCCAGAGGTGGAATGTCACCTGACCACACAATATCAGCTGACCACACGTCACCTGACCACACAATGTCACCTGACCAATGGTGGAAGTTCCAATTTTTTATTTCAAACATTATTAATAGAATGGTTTATTATGTAAAAATTTTCAATTAAAAACATTTTGAAAAATTATACTTTTTGGTTATAAACTAATATCGTTTATTTTTTTTTTTTTTACTAAAAAGATAACTGAATAAATTTTGGCCAAGATTTATGAAGATAGTCCAATCCATTATGCTCCCCCAATCCGCAGATCCGATCCATCCTGCGGGGATCATCACCCCGTATAGGTTGCATGCTGACAATCCCCGCAGGATGGATCGGATCTGCGGATTGGGGAGGATAATGGATTGGTGTAAAAGCAATCAGTGTAAAAAAAAAAAAAAAAAGAAAATCTTCATCACCCCCCACAAGTAGTACAGTGTACTGCTAGGGTGACAGTATGTAAAAAAATAAATAATAATATAAAAAAATAAAAATGTAAAAAAAATTTAGAAAAATTATAATTTTTGGTTATAAACTAATTTGTGTTTTTTAATTTTTTTTACTAAAAAGATTCACTATGGTGAAACTGTACTGCTAGGGTGACAGTATATTAAAAGCAAAACAAAAAAAAAACAAATAATAATATAAAAAAAATAAAAATGTAAAAAATTTTTTTGAAAAATTATAATTTTTGGTTATAAACTAATTTGGTTTTTTTTTGTTTTTTTTTTAACTAAAAAGATAGTTGATGCATTTTGGCCAAGATTTATGAGGAAAGATTATTTATTTGCAACATTTTATAAGAAAAACACTTTTTTTTTTTCAAAATGTTTGGACTTGTTCATTTCTATAGCTTCCATTTTGCTCAATTCCGCAGATCCGATCCATCCTGCGGGGATCATCGGCTTACTTTACAACTTACCTTCTCGTGGAGCGGGTCCGGTGTCACCCCGTATAGGTTGCATGTCGATGATCCCCGCAGGATGGATCGGATCTGTGGATTGGGGAGGATATGGATTGGTGTAAAAGCAATCAGTGTAAAAAAAAAAAAAAAAGAACATTTTCATCACCCCCAAGAAGTACAGTGTCACTATGGTGACACTGTACCGCTAGGGTGACGGTATGTTAAAAAAACCCCATAAATAATAAAATAAAAATTTCAATTTTTTTTTAAAAATTATAATTTTTGGTTATAAACTTACTTGGGTTATTTTTTATTTATTTTTTTACTAAAAAGATAGCTGATACATTTTGGCCAAGATTTATGAAGATTATTTATTTGCAACATTTTATAAGAAAAACACTTTTTTTTTTTTTTTCAAAATGTTTGGACTTTTTCTTTTATATATCATTCATTATGCTCAATTCCGCAGATCCCATCCATCCTGCGGGGATCGTCGGCTTGCTTTACAACTTATCTTTTCGTGGAGCGGGTCCGGTGTCACCCCGTATAGGTTGCATGCTTCATAAATCTTAGCCAAAATGTATTCAGTTATCTTTTTAATAAAAAAAAACAAAAAAAAAACAAATTAGTTTATAACCAAAAATTATAATTTTGAAAAATGTTTTTTACATTTTTTTATATATATATATATTATTTATTTATTTATTTTACTGTCACCCTAGCAGTACAGGGTCACCATAGTGACACTGTACTACTTGTGTGGGGGGGGGGGGGTGATGAAGATTTTCTTTTGTTTTTTACACTGATTGCTTTTATGTATAATGTATATTACACGCCATTGAAGGGCGGTCGTAGCGCGGTCCTATTCACCTGAACGGGTCACATTCAGCGGTCGTATGTCTACTAAACGCGACAGGGGTGTATTTTTTTTTTTTTTTTACATACAATCCACTCCAGTGGCTGAGTTGGGTAAAGGGGGCAGTAAAACTGTAGCTCTACCACCTAATTTTCCCCCACTTCCCCACCACAAGCGTAAGCTGGGCCTCAGGATCCATTCACATCTGGGCGTTTGGTAAATTATTTTGCGCATTTTCTGCACGCTAACGAAAACGTGCGTCATGTTTGCAAAGGTGTTCATTGTTAGGCTACTTTCGCACTGATCCGCCGCCGTTTTTTAAAGGACACGGGACTTAACCACTTCCAGTCCGGACACTTCCCCCCCCTTTCAGTCCGGACGCTTTCCCCCCCTTCCAGTCCGGACGCTTTCCCCCCCTTCCAGTCCGGACGCTTTCCCCCCCTTCCAGTCCGGACGCTTTCCCCCCCTTCCAGTCCGAACGCTTTCCCCCCTTCCAGTCCGAACGCTTTCCCCCCTTCCAGTCCGGACGCTTTCCCCCCCTTCCAGTCCGGACGCTTTCACCCCCTTCCAGTCCGAACGCTTTCCCCCCCTTCCAGTCTGGACACTTTCCCCCCTTCCAGTCCAGATGCTTTCATCCTCTTCCAGTCCGAACGCTTTCACCCCCTTCCAGTCCGGACGCTTTCACCTCCTTCCAGTCCGGACACTTTCACCCCCTTCCAGTCCGGACACTTTCACCCCCTTCCAGTCCGGACACTTTCATCCTCTTCCAGTCCGGACACTTCCCCCCCCCCTTCCAGTCCGGACACTTTCCCCCCCTTCCAGTCCGGACACTTTCCCCCCCTTCCAGTCCGGACACTTTCCCCCCCTTCCAGTCCGGACACTTTCCCCCCCTTCCAGTCCGGACGCTTTCCCCCCTTCCAGTCCAGATGCTTTCATCCTCTTCCAGTCCGAACGCTTTCACCCCCTTCCAGTCCGGACGCTTTCACCCCCTTCCAGTCCGGACACTTTCATCCTCTTCCAGTCCGGACACTTTCATCCTCTTCCAGTCCGGACACTTCCCCCCCCTTCCAGTCCGGACACTTCCCCCCCTTCCAGTCCGGACACTTTCCTCCCCTTCCAGTCCGGACACTTTTCCCCCTTCCAGTCCGGACACTTTCACCCCCTTCCAGTCCGGACACTTTCATCCTCTTCCAGTCCGGACACTTTCCCCCTCTTCCAGTCCGGACACTTTCATCCTCTTCCAGTCCGGACACTTTCCCCCCCTTCCAGTCCGTACACTTTCCCCCCCTTCCAGTCCGTACACTTTCCCCCCCTTCCAGTCTGGACACTTTCATCCTCTTCCAGTCCGGACACTTTCCCCCCTTCCAGTCCGGACACTTTCCCCCCCTTCCAGTCTGGACACTTTCACCCCCTTCCAGCCCGGATGCTTTCACCCCCCTCCAGGCCCGACGCTTTCATCCTCTTCCAGTCCGGACACTTTCCCCCCCTTCCAGTCCGGACACTTTCCCCCCTTCCAGTCTGGACACTTTCATCCTCTTCCAGTCTGGACACTTTCATCCTCTTCCAGTCCAAACACTTTCACCCCCTTCCAGTCCGGACGCTTTCACCCCCTTCCAGTCCGGACACTTTCACCCCCTTCCAGTTGTAAGCCGTGTACCGGGGGGGCTCCCCAGGATACAGTGAAGTCACGAACGAGGAAAGCAACCCCAACACCAGCTTTTGCCACAACAGAATATTACATAGATGTGGCAGATAAACACAACCCCAAATGCTGGGAACATACAATAAATTTACATACACCCAGCCCAAAGGCTGAGACCCTTGTGCTGCACAGCATGGCGCCTTCTGATGGATGAAGGTAGAAAGTAAAGTAATTTACCTACTGGGGGGCACAACTAAGCCGCCACACCTTACCCGTTATTACCCTACAGAGCAGGAATCAGTGTATGGGAGTACGGTATGGGCTAGCCTGCGGTGCAGCACAACAGCTTACAATCTTACACAAATCTACAGTATTCCCCCTCCCATAACTGATCCTGTAGCACGTGCCTGAGTATTCCTTCTGAGCAAAACGCCAGTCTGGCTTGAGTTTGTAGGATTTTATCAGCTCTCCAATGTGAAATGTCACTTTAAGTTGTGGAGTCCTTCCAATGATCAGCAATAACACTTGTGGCCGGACACAGAGACCCTAACTAACTATAGGCCTGGACTCAGTCTTATAGGCGCCAACACTGAAGGAGGTGTTGTCAAGGTCCTACCTTTTCCCAGAGGTTATGTTACTCCATGTGCTAGCATCCATCTTGGATTTCTGCTGAGCATGATGGAAATCTTTTATGCCTTCAGGTCTCTGAGGTCCATCCCCCAGAGGGGTGTGGCTGAGTACATATAAGCCTGGGATCTGCACATGCTCTTTGCACTTGTGTCTTGTTCTTGCTACAGCTCTGTGTATATGCTCGTGACTCTTCTGGTATTCTGACTCGGCTTGTGACTAAGACCATTCTCTGTGTTTTCCTTTGATCTGACCTTCCGTTGCTGAACCCGGCCCGTGACCTGTGATTCTCTGTCTACTGTTCTGTACTGTTTTGTCCCGTTGTTATTGACCCGGCTTGTCTGACTACGCTATTGTCATTCTCACCAGCTACACGCCATTGGCGGCGGCCATTACCGCAGCTGGGGTGTCTCGGGGGCCGCGACCTGGTCCCTGGTTGCGTCAAGTCCATCCCCACCATCAGGGGCCCTGGTGAAGGGCAGCCTGGGACTTAGACTCCGCGCCCTGAGGGACTTCAGTCTGTTGGTGGTGGTTGTCGTCAGCCAGTGCGTTACCCTGCCACTAGGCCTACCTGTCCGTTCCACAGCCCTGCCCTGACAGGTGTGTGCACAATTCTTACCGACCCGGGTCTGTATTGGAGCCGCTGATGACTCTGAACAGAACAAAAGTCTCTCCACTAATCATGTGATATTATCAGCAATGTATGTTGCTTAGCTCCTCTGTCCTCATCAGCTTCCTGGCTGCAAATCTTCCCCTCTTTGGACAGGATTAGTGTCTTGAACACCATCAGCTTCACTCAATGGGATTTCTGATTACGGAGGCAGTCTTCACAGCTGGATGGCATCTGATTCTCAGATCACACAGCCCCCCTTCTCTCTCACAAGCATGGCTGCTCTCTCTCCTTCTTCCTGTTCACTCTCCAAGTGTCAAACCCCACCCCTTCATGAATATAGAAATCTCTATGCAGTCTGAGGCTGTTAGAACAAAACAGCGACATCTTGTGGCTAAACTTCAGAATGTCAGAACGTTTTTAATTTACTTCAGTCAGTGTTCAAACAATGACAGCTGTTTCCCCATCTTACATGCCACCCCACTAGAGGTTGTAGTCCTCGGCAACCCTCCCCATACAAACTCATTCTGGGCATAAGGCTGTGGGGGCACACCAGCATTGGGCCTTGTTGACCTTCGTAGAACGACAGGCTCAGAAGCACTGGGGACGTCAGGCACATTTAATGGGGGAGGAGCTGCTGACTGCTCAACACTTTCCCTTGGTGGCAAACTTGCTAAGGTTGGAGCATCTGAGGGTACCAGGGCAGGGACAACCCACCATTCCTCCCCCTCCTCTAAGGGGATTTCCCCTGTACTCTGAGCAGGAGGAGCCATCCCCTCCACGCACACTGGTTCATCAAAATTACAACGCCTCAACATGTTACGGTGCAAGTTTCGTGAGGGCCCCCCAGTCCCTATTGGCTCTACCTCATAGACCGAGATGGCAGGGTCTACCCTCCTCTTCACGGTGTATGGGACCGCCTCCCACCGCCCATCCAACTTTCCAGACGGCTGCTTGGCTTTGACTATCACTCGATCACCTGGGGCATACCCTTCCTTCTGCACTGGTCTTGGATTGGGATATACCACTTGTCTAAGGCACTCCCCCACAACCTGAGTCTGCGTTTCTTCTTGGTAAGCGGGCTCGATCAGGACCTCCAGTCCATTCAGTCGTCGTCAAGCCCCAACCGGGAACATCAATATTCGCTCATGTCGAGGCAGGATCTTCACCGGGGTCCTCTGCGGCACCCTCACATGTCCAATGGGCCGACCGGACATGTCGCCCTTTCGCAGACTACAGCTCCTCACCATCTGCCGTAGAACCTTCTGGGTTGGCCAGTGTGTGGTGGCCCGTTGTCAATACCTCGGCCCTTCTTTGGCATAGAGTTGGTGGTCTAGGTCTCTCAGCACGTTCATACCTAGTGTCACGTCCATCCCTCTCCTGGACGAATGATCCACCAGCATGACCCCCTTCTTGCCGACGTCTTGCCCACACAGCCGGACCCGCATCCAGACTATTCCTCGGACGTCCATCTCTCTGTTAAGCCGTCAGCTTCATGACACTCCCATCTTCCGGCTCCATCATATGTCCAAAGTGTCTTTAGAAGAAATCCAGAGGCATAAGGGTGCATTCCGACCCTGTATCAACTAGGCAGCGTACCTTCTGGCCTTCCAACTTGGCTTCCATAACGGGGCTGCTGGCATACAGGTCGTGTTTCTCATGCTTAGGGCTTAGCTTCTGGTGTACCGCCGCAGGACGCCCAGCTACTACGGCGGTTGGAAGTTTAACGTTGTCTCGGACTTCATCTGTTCTAGGCACTCTCTGGCCATGTGGCCATACTGTCGACAAGCCCAACAGAGGGGTTCCCTTTTGACGTGCCCCCGCAGCTGAGTTATCCTGAGTGGAGTGGCGCAAGGTGCTAAGGTAATTTCCGGAGACCAGAGAGATTCTGCCTTCATCTGGGACGCTTCCAGCCGAAGTTCTCTTAATTCTCCCTTGGCATCAGAGACACCGCTCTCTCCTGGTTCTCCTCTTACCTATCCCGATGCTCCTTCAGCGCTTCCTACAACGGTGCCACCTCGCCTTCCCTCCCCCTCTCTGTTGGAGTCCCCCAGGGCTCTGTCCTTGGACCCCTTCTCTTCTTCATCTACACCTCCTCCCTTGGCAAACTCATACACTCCCACGGCTTCAACTACCACCTCTACGCCGATGAAACTCAAATTTACCTCTCCACCCCTCACCTCATCCCCACATCACTCACCTCCTAAACGACATCTCAGACTGGATGTCGCTCCATTTCCTCAAGCTTAACCTCTCCAAAACCGAGCTTCTCGTCTTTCCCCCTGCCCGCGCCCCCCCCCCCCATCCTATCCATCACTACCAACAATACCACCATCAATCCTGCCCCGCAAGCCAAAGTCCTTGGCGTCATTCTGGACTCAAACCTTTCCTTCCAACCTCATGTCAAATCACTTACAAACACATGCAGGCTCCACCTTCGCAACATCGCCAAGATACGCTCCTTCCTTACCCCAGACACCACTAAACTACTAGTACACTCCCTGATTATCTCATGTATCGACTACTGCAACTCCCTCCTCACCGGCCTACCCCAGTGCAGGCTCTCCCTGCTTCAGACCATCCTGAACTCAGCGGCTAGACTCATTCACCTCACCAACCGCTCCACCTCTGCCACCCCCCTCTGCCTATCCCTCCACTGGCTCCCCATTGCCCAACGCATCAAATTCAAACTACTCACTCTGACCTATAAACCCATTCACAACACTGCCCCTAACTACCTCACCAACCTGATTCCCAGGTACCACCCTACCCGTACCCTTCGCTCTTCACAGGACCTCCTTCTATCTTGCTCCCTGGTGTCCTCCTCCCATGCACGACTGCAAGACTTCTCCAGGTCCTCCCCCATCCTCTGGAACTCACTACCCCAATCCATCAGACTGTCACCTTCCCTCCTCACCTTCAGGCGCTCCCTGAAAACCCACCTCTTCAGGGAAGCCTACCCCACCCTCACCTAACAGCTGTTCTCCTTCATTCCTCCCACCACTCCATTCCCCATAGCCTTTTCCTCCTGTACCACTACCCCTTCCCTTCTTGATTGTAGGCTCGAAAGAGTAGGGCCCTCTAACCCCTCGTGTGCTGTTTGTAGTTGCTGTACTGTTTCATGTATTGTCCCCCCTGTATTGTACAGCGCTGAGCAAATCCTTTGGCACTATATAAACTCGATGTAATAATAATAATAACTAGAAAATCTAAAATTTCTGGGGAAATTGTGTGAAGTGTTCTTGCATCCAAATGATTGATGAAATGTAAGCAGTGCACATGGGAAGCCTGATAGAGTGAGAAATGCATTTCAACTTGTATTTTGCAGCTCACAGTCCAGCCTGGGTGACTCAGCTGCCTGAGTCATCTTTGGTTGCTATGGCAACTCACTCAGTCAGTCACAGAAAGCTGACAGGCTTTTGTAAACACACTGCTCCAACTTGCCAACTTCACTGGCGATTGCCATCTTCAAACGCTTGTAGTTTTAAAAGTATAAATGCTACTGTGAAGAGGTTTATATTGTGAGAATCACAAGAACCAGACCTACATTTTGATGTATAGTATGTCTCTGAAATATTAAAAGTGAAGGCACAGTTGCAGTTTAAAAACGTCCCTTAAAATTTCAGGTGGCTGTGAGTCAAGATTCAATGAAAGTCAATGGGAGGGGTGAGTTGCAAACAAATGGTCATATTGTGAAAACTATCAGGACTATGGCTTAGCCGTGGACATTTTTAGTGACAGCAGGGATAGCTGAACGTTGTGATATAAGATATGTGTAGGTGGGCTTGAAAATGACAGAGTGATGGCAGTTTACAAATCATGTTCTGATTTTTCCTTCCACACTCTAGCTGTGCTCTGCTCCCACTCTAGATGCACTATTCATTCCTATGGGAAAATTTCACCACAAAAACCGCGATATTTCGTGAACCATTCGGCGAAACGTTCCACAAAGTAATAGCAATCCGATCGGGAACAATCCGCACGTTTTGATATATTACTTGTCTTTGTAGTGTAAAAACTGTGGGAGGAGTTAGCGTGGAAAATTTGGCTATAATAAGAAACGGAAAAAGAATATATTTGTGAGAAAACAATAAGTGTTCTTTGCAAGAACACTTAATTCTGTCCGCAGGGCCTGGACCACATCCTTTAAGGATTCTGAGTCTTCAGATGCAGACGGACCTCTTGTAGCATGGGTACTACACACTATTCTCGCCGTCACAGGTATGCACTCTTCCTCTCTCTCCACGGCAGCTAAGTAGATGCTGTAGAATGTCATGTCGGGCCCCGTCCGGGTCATCTCTTGCAATTTGTCCTGTAAGAACTTGTTGGAGAGCCCCACTATGAACTGGTCTCGTAGTAGCCGGTCCACCTCCCAGAAAGCTCCCATGGCCTCTGGATCTCGCCGCTGTATTTCATTTAGCGTCTCCTATAGGGCATTGGAGTACTGCATCGGGGGTCTCGCCCTCTCGCTGTGGTTGGTTGCAGAAGTGGCTCCGCAGCTGCACTACTTTAGCACGCCCCCCTTTGGCTCTCTCCAGCAGGGAGAATATTTTCTCTAGTGTGTCTCTATCAGATTCGGGCCTTACCATTACTGTCCGTCTCACGTCACCCTCTAGAGCCCCCAATGCTCTTTTTTAATTTTTTAATTTACTTCAATCAGTGTTCAAACAATGACAGCTGTTTCCGCTTCTCACATTCCATCGGGTTCAGGTCTGGGCTCTGGCTGGGCCATTCCAAAATCTTCATCTTATTCTGGTGAAGCCATTCCTTTGTTGCTTTGGATGGATGTTTTGGGTCGTTGTCATGCTGCAAGATGAAGTTCCTCTTCATGTTCAGAAAAGGGATTTAACAGTTTATATTTACTAAAATAATTGCATTTCCATGTTCTGTGTACTGTGGGAGACCAGATATAGTGAATGCGGGGTCCGGGGAGAGCGGATATAGGGAATGCAGGGTCCGGGGAGATCAGATATAGTGAATGCGGGGTCCGAGGAGAGCAGATATAGTGAATGAGGGGTCCGGGGAGAGCAGATATAGTGAATGCAGGGTCTGGGGAGAGCGGATATAGTGAATGCGTGGTCCGGGGAGAGCGGATATAGTGAATGCGGGGTCCAGGGAGAGCGGATATAGTGAATACGGGGTCCGGGGGGAGCGGATATAGTGAATGCGGGGTCCGGGGAGAGCGGATATAGTGAATGCGGGGTCCGGGAAGAGCGGATATAGTGAATGCGGGGTCCGGGGAGAGCGGATATAGTGAATGCGGGGTCCGGGGAGAGCGGATATAGTGAATGCAGGGTCCGGGGAGAGCGGATATAGTGAATGCAGGGTCTGGGACAGAGCAGATATAGTGAATGCGGGGTCTGGGGAGAGCGGATATAGTGAATGCGGGGTCCGGGGAGAGCGGATATAGTGAATGCTGGGTCCGGGGAGAGCGGATATAGTGAATGCGGGGTCTGGGGAGAGCGGATATAGTGAATGCGGGGTCCGGGGAGAGTGGATATAGTGAATGCAGGGTCCGGGGAGAGCGGATATAGTGAATGCAGGGTCTGGGGAAAGCGGATATAGGGAAGGCGGGGTCTGGGACAGAGCAGATATAGGGAAGGTGGGGTCTGGGGAAAGCGGATATGCCGAGTGCGGGGTCCGGGGTTTAGTAACACTTTAAGTACCTCTACACTAGCTGACTGTTTGTACACCGCATACTCCTTTAACCCCTCGCCCTCCAGAGGATTCCCTCCCCCCCCCTTCCTGACCAGGCCATTTTTTGCGATACAGCACTGCGTTACTTTGACAATTGTCGTGCAATGCTGCACCCAAATGAAATTTACGTCCTTTTTTTTCCCCACGAATAGAGCTTTCTTTCAGTGGTATGTGATCACCTCTGCTTTTTTTTATTTTTTGCGCTATAAAAAAAAAAAGTGACAATTGAGAAAAAAAATATTTTGGCCCTTTTGCTATTAAACATGTCCAGTAAAAAAAAAGAAAAAAAATCAAATCTCGTCATAAATTTAGGCCAAAATGTATTCTGCTCCGTGTCTTTGCTACAAAAAAAAAATCCCAATATGTGTAAATTAATTGGTTTACGTGAAAGTTCTAGCGTTTACAAATGGCGGTATAGAGACTGGGATTTTTTTTTCCTACTAGTAATGGCGGCGATCAGCGACTTATAGTGGGACTGTGGCGGACATTTTGACACTGGGGGAGAACAGACTTGGTGTCACTGAAATCCCCACTGACACCAATACAGTGATCAGTGCTAAAAAAAAAAAAAAAAAAAAAAAAAAGCGCTGACACTGTACTAAGGGCACTGGGCAGGAAGAGGTTAATAGGAGGGGGATCAAAAGGGTGAACTGTGTGCTGGGAGTGTTTTACTAGGGGGCTGGGTCTGTGTGCTTCACTGTAATCACACTGCTCTGGATGGCTATGTTGTGCAGTGTTGCCTGAGCCGACAGGGAGGAGGACTGTTTGTAAACAAAACAGTTCTCAGTAATTACAGCACATTGGTGGGTAATCACTGGCCAGGGCGCTGTGAATGACAACCGTGTCTCGCGCATGCCCCCTACCCGGAGATGGAAAATCACATATATCTACGTGATTTGCGCACCTGTGACGCCCTGTAGCAGTATTTCTGCTATAGGGCGGTCAGGAATCGGTTAAACTACGTAAAGTCTCTCCGTCTTGCAGCAAATATACTCGCCATTCCAGCTTCAGATGTAACAACGAATACAGAGCCGTTCATTTACTAAAGGCAAATAGATTCTTCACCTTGCAAGGGAAGTTACACTTTGCCAAGGGGGGTTTCCTCTGTTATCTCATGGTGTAAATGAGTTCTTAACCATTAGCCGCCCGGCCAATGGCCGTTTGGCGGCTTCAGATGTGCTCCTCCATTCCGAGTGCACGCCATTTGGCGTGCTCCCGCACATGCGCCGTTTGCGCTAGTGCAGAGCGGCGCAGCAGTGCGATCTGTCGGCGGCCGTGCACCTCGGACACGGCCGATGACAGATCCGAGTACCGGCTCCCGTTGCTGGCACCATGTGACCTGCTGTGACCAATCACAGCAGGTCACATGACAGTTTTATACAATGGATGGCTTCATTCATGATGCCATCCATTGTATACTAGTGCCTAGCTGTGAATGCTCACAGCTAATCACATGCACATGTCATGTGATTAGCTGTGACCAAATCACAGCTAAGCACAAAAAAAAAAAAAAGCTGAATGAATCGATTTCATTCAGGTAAATGCTTGCTTATAGCAAAGTAATTCTTTGCTATAAGCAAATTGTGTAAAAAAAAAAAAAAAATACTGATCACTTCCCCAAAGTAGTACAATGTTACTATGGTAACATTGTACTATTTTGGTCATAGTAAAATATGAAAAAAAATCTTAAAAATAAAAAAAAATGTAATAAAAAATTAAATATAATAAAAAAATAAAAAAAAATAAAAAAAAAATATATATATTTTTTTTTTCATACTGTCACCAGTCAGTGTCCCTGATCACCGCCATGCCAGTTATATGATGACGCTGTACTGCACTGGTGACAGTATGTAAAAAAAAAAATAGTGAAAATAATTTTTTTCATTTTTTCATTTTCGGAAAAATTATGACAAAAAAATACAACTTCAAAAAACTCGCCATGCCTCTTATGAAGTACGTCGGACTGTCTACTCTGCAAAAAGGGGTCATTTGGGGGATATCTGTACTATTCTGACATTTGGGGGATATCTGTTCTGACATTTGGGGGATATCTGTACTCTCCTGACATTTGGGGGATATCTGTACTGTCCTGACATTTGGGGGATATCTGTACTGTCCTGACATTTGGGGGATATCTGTACTGTCCTGACATTTGGGGGATATATCTGTACTGTCCTGACATTTGGGGGATATCTGTACTGTTCTGACATTTGGGGGATATATCTGTACTGTCCTGACATTTGGGGGATATCTGTCCTGTCCTGACATTTGGGGGGATATCTGTACTGTTCTGACATTTGGGGGATATCTGTACTGTCCTGACATTCTTGGACCTCAAGAAATTAGATTGGCCGTCAGTACTTCAGGATTGATCAATATTCAGATCTATACCATAGTTTGTGAACTCTATAACTTTCCTACAAACTAAATAATACATCCTAATTTGGGTTATTTTCACCAAAGACATGTAGCAGAATACATCTCGGCCTAAATTTATGAAGAACAATTATTTATTTGTAAACTTTTATAACAGAAACAAAGAAAAATGTGGTTTTTTTTTCAAATTTTTTGGTCTTTTTTTGTTAATTTAGCAAAAAATAAAAACCCCAGCGGTGATTAAATACCACCAAAAGAAAGCTCTAGTTGTGTGAAGAAAATGATAAAATTTTAGTTTGGGTACAATGTTGTATGACCGCGCAATTGTCATTCAAAGTGTGAGAGTGCTGAAACCTGAAAAATGGCCTGGGCAGGAAGGGGTAAAATTGCACGGTATTGAAACGGTTAATCCACTACAAGGACAGAAAAACACCACCCTGCCCCGGAGCACACAGAAAACTATTGTATTCCATGTGCCCCATTCACACCACAATGGAACAGAGAGCTGCAGAGAGGAGAGGGGTGGAAGCATGTAACATGTCTGCATTTTTACACACTGCACTGAATCTGCAAGTATAGAAAAATTTCGATGTTCTAGAAAGGCAGTGTGCTGCTACTCGGGGCCATCTTAATATCATCATGGGCCCCCTGGGGCAAAGTAATGCACTGGGGCCCCTACAAGCCTGCCCCAATTTACACACCTACTCTCAAGAATTGCAACCGACTACTACTCACTGAACGCAACCCATTCCAATACAATGCAGCTTCCTCGCACCTGCGTGCGCATGGTTGTGGTGACAGTGATGCAGCATTTAGGGGGTTAAAAGAGGGGGTGAGGAGGTGACATATTGCCTCAATTGCACCTGAGAAAAAAACTGTGAGAATTGCTTTTCAGAAGAGTGGCAGCCTTTTTCAATCAGGGTTTAAGAGCAGCAGGGGGGGGGGGCATTACTACAAAGGTCAAGGCGGGAGGCGGGGTTTAGACTCGCTCACCAATTTTCCAGCTTCTAGTGTACTCCAATTTGCCACCTGTCCTGCACACCTTAACCACTTGGAGACCACCCTACAGCAGTTTTATTGCTACAGGGTGGCCGCTCTGTGCAGAACCATATGTGTAAATATATATATATATATATATATATATATATATATATATATATATATATATGTGTGATTCTGCATTTACAGGTAGGGGGCACGTGTGCGCCATCCTACCCGCGTTGTCATTGGCTCCTGTAGATGTCAGTCGCCAGGTCCTGGTCAGTGATTCATGGCTAGGACTTGGCGAATGGCGGAGCAACTGACAGAGAGATCTATGAATGTAAACAACACAGATCTCTCTCCTGTCAGTGAGGACATGCTGGTTTTTATTTCCCTGCAAAACAAGGAGATAAAAACCAGCACATCCCCTACTAAAACACCACACACTACATAGTTAAATCACTCCCTGACACACACTTAACCCTTTGATGGCCCCAGATGTTAACCCCTTCCTGCCCCGTGTCATTACTACAGTGTCAGTGCTTTTTATTAGCACTGATCCCTGTATTTGCGTCCCTGGGGATGTCAGTGGCAGTTAGTTCCCACTCAGTGTCAGAATACCCGTCGTACGATCCCAGTCCTGCTATAAGTTGCTGATTGCCACCAATTCTAGTATAAAAAATAAATACAAATATATATATAATATAAGCTTGTAAATGCTATAATTTTCACGCAAACCAATTTATATACACTTATTGGGACTTTTTTTTTTTTAACCTAAGACATGATGTAGCAGAATACATTTTTGCTTAAATTTGTGAAGAAAATGTATTATTTTTTTTTATTTGATATGTATTAAAGCAAAAAGTAAAAAATACTGTTTTGGTTTTTTTTGTGTGCAATATATTAGAAAAGACCAAAAAAAAACAAAAAAAAACACACACACAACCCAGTGCTGATCAAATACCACCAAAGGAAAGCTCTTTTTGTGTGAATAAAAAAAATGTAAATTTTCAGGGTTGGAGTATGGGCAGGGCTGATGGGGCAGGCACAGCAGGGATGAGATAGATCATGAAGAGGCAGGGCAAAGGCCTCTTCTGCATGCTTCGCTGTTCACTCCGAATCCTGTCTCTCAATATCTCAGAGAATTGGTGTGAGATATTGAGTAACAGGATCATCACCGCTACGGACATTATAAGAAGTCATAAAATAAAAAGGGTTCAGAATAATCTTTAGGTGCCACTCCGCTGAATTAGTGGGGTCCCTACAGCCCAGACTGTGTACCAACGATTAGGACACCAGAAAAGAGACTCCAGCTATAAGATGATGGGGTAGGACACACGTGGCGTAGTTATTAATGCATTCCACTTAAATATTGAATATCTTTACTTCTGTAAAATATCACAACATTGAATACAACAAGCAAAAGAACATACCCCTCCACCGTCATTAATATCAGACAATGTTGTCTAAGTTGCCCCCAAAACAGCAGCATAACCCACAAATAGAAGCGGAGGCCTTGGACATAAATGGCTTCAACCCACAGGTTGTATTAACAGTCTGACCTCTGTGCTTCACCCCACAAGGTACAAGTCCCTGCTGATGGAATAATGCATGGGTGGGTAACGGTTACCAGCAAAATTAATTTTGAAGGTGAAAAAAAAAAATAACTAAGATATGTAAACTTAAAGAATTCCGATTGCTGATTCCAAAGTGAAATAATCGCGATAGACAACGATGGATCTAGAAGTATTCTTGTAACCTGCGGAATAGAGACATGGTTAGGTAAATGGATAAAAAAAAAAATCTGTCATTCTTAAACGTAGTCACTTATAACTGGAATCCACTAGTTGCATCACTGACACCTCTTGTTAGAGTCCAGCGCTAGTCCTAGAAGTTCAACAGAGCAGGATGGACAAAATCCAGACTGATCTATAATTAGACATTTCACTTTTCTTCATACACTATATTGCCCCAAGTATTGGGCCGCCGGCCTTTCCATACACATGAACTTTAATGGCCCCCCAGTCTTAGTCCGTAGGGTTCAATATTGAGTTGGCCCCGCCCCTTGCAGCTATAACAGCTTCAACTCTTCTGGGAAGGCCGTCCACAAGGTTTAGGAGGGTGTCTATAGGAAAGTTGGACCATTCTTCCAGAAGCACATTTGTCAGGTCAGGTCTCCGTTCTAATTCATCCCAAAGGTGATTCATCCCAAAGGTGTTCTATGGGCTTGAGGTCAGGACTCTGTGCAGGACAGTCAAGTTCCTCCACCCCAAACTGGTTCCTCCATGTCTTTATGGACCTTGCTTTGTGCACTGGTGGGCAGTCATGTTGGAACAGGAAGAGGCCATCCCCAAAATCTTCCCACAAAGTTGGGAGCATGAAATTGTCCAAAATGTTGCCCAAAGAGTTCCCTTCACTGGAACTAGGGGACCAAGCCCAACCCCTGAAACACAACCCCACACCATAATCCCCCCTCCACCAAACTTTACACTTGGCACAGTGCAGTCAGGCAAGTAACATTCTCCTGGCAACCACCAAACCCAGACACGTCCATCAGATTGCCCAACAGAGAAGCGTGATTGGTCACTCCAGAGAACACGTCTCCACTGCTCTAGAGTCCAGTGGTGGCGTGCTTTACACCACGGCATCCGACGCTTTGCATTGCACTTGGTGATGTAAGGCTTGGATGCAGCTGCTCGGCCATGGAAACCCATTCCATGAAGCTCTCTACGCCCTGTTGTTGGGCTCATCTGAAGGCCACACCAAGTTTGGAGGTCTTTAGCTATTGACTCTGCAGACAGTTGGCGACTTCTGCACACTGTGAGCTTCAGCATGCACTGACCACGCCTTGTCATGTGACGTGGCCTACGACTTGGTGGCTGAGTTGCTGTTCCCAGTGGCTTCCACTTTGTTATAATCCCACTAACAGTTGAGCGTGGAATATTTAGTAGCCCGGAAATGTCACGGATGGACTTATTGCACAGGTGGCCACCTATCACGGGACCACGCTTGGAGTCACTGAGCTCCTGAGAGCGACCCATTCTTTCACCAATGTTTGTAGAAGCAGTCTGCATGCCTAGGGGCTTGATTGTATACACCTGTGTCCATGGAGGGGATTGGAACACCTGAATCTCATGATTTGGAGGGCTGGCCCAATACTTTTGGCAATATAGTGTATGTTTGTGAGATGTTCTAAGGAAGAAATAGCCAACTAGGAGACTGCTTTCCCACATCTGTAAAGAAAGATGCAGGAGAGAATCCTGAGGCTGAAGCAACGACCTCAGGCTCTGGTGCTGTCTGGCTGGAACTCTCTAGATTGACATCTGGTACTCCCAGCTGAAGCGGAAGAGGTTCTGTCCCTCAAAACATGTAAGCCTTAGGACACTGTGGAGACTTCCCTTACCACTGACTGGGTACCATGGTCCTAGAGGTGGTCTCATCTGCATCCTACTATATGCCTGTATATTACATGTGTTTGTGAGCAATGACCTACTTTTTTTAAAAATGTTAATAAAAACTGTGTTTTTTGGTAATGCACTAATACTCTTCATTTTATCATCAATTCTAATCATGCGAGGGCACCCACAGTCCTGAGAGGGCAGCAAGACCTTTAGCGCCATATCCAGTAGCCAGACAGGCAAACCACACTCTTAAGCACCGCCTCTAAGCGCAGGAGGTTGTATTATTGTTTCAGCTATGAAGGGTTAATCATAGCAGACGCAAAGGTGTTAAATGCCATTCTACCAGAAGCAACAGTGCGCAAATGTTAAGCTGTAAAGGGTTAACCATTCTCAAGGCAGGCCTACATGTGTTCACTGAAGTGGAGTAGATAAGCACATTCCTGCCCTAGCATCCAAGCACACAGAGGGTTCATTGCCTGAGAGTCAGTATGGGGTATGAACAGCACAGATAAGCCACATGATGTTTGCAAGGAGAGAAAGATTTTGAGGATCAGGTACCTTACTCTCACCCCCTTCTGGATATACACTCACCGGCCACTTTATGAGGTCCACCGGTTCAATTGCTTGATAACACAAATTGCTCATCAGCCAATCACATGGCAGCAACTCCATGCATTTAGGCATCTAGACGTGGTGAAGACAACTTGCTGAAGTTCGAACCGAGCATCAGAAAGGGGAAGAAATGGGATTTAAAATGACTTTGAACGTGGCATGGTTGTTGCTGCCAGACGGGCTGGTCTGAGTATTTCAGAAACTGCTGATCTACTAGGATTTTCCCACACAACCATCTCTAGGGTTTACAGAGAATGGTCCAAAAAAGAGAAAATATCCAGCGAGTGGCAGTTGTGTGGAGGAAAATGCCTTGTTGATGTCAGAGGAGGATGGGCAGACTGGTTGGAGATCATAAAAAGGCAACAGTAACTCAAACAACCACTCGTTACAACCAAGGTCTGCAGAATACCATCTCTGAACTCACAACACGTCCACCCTTGAAGCAGATGGGCTACAGCAGCAGAAGACCACACCGGGTGTGCTGCCACGCAGCTTTACTGTTTAGCAGTTGTTATTTACATGTTATGTTATAATGTTATTTGGTATCATCCACACACCCCTGCTGTTTTTGACTAGTTGGTTGCTTCCAGCCTCCATTTCCTGTTGTAACCCCCATTTTTGTTTAGTGGTTATCAAGAAACTGTAGAGTGAGGAAGTTGTGACATCACTGGAAATTTACCTATGAAAACACCTTTATGTTCATACCTTTGCTACCTTGAAGCATAAAGAAGCATTGGAAAACACCTCTGAAGTTGTTATTCATTGAGTAAACTATCTGTTAAAGCGATCATTCAACTTGCTGCACACATTCTTACAGACCGGGTCTAAACGAATCTTGCCACAAGTACAACCAATGCCAAGACAGAACACCGGGTGCCACTGCTGTCAGCTAAGAACAGGTAACGGAGGCTACAATTCGCACAGGCTCACCACAATTGGACAATAGAAGATTGGAAGAACGTTGCCGGGTCTGATGGGTCTGGATGTTAGCTGTGAAATTCAGATGGTAGGGTCAGAATTTGGTGTAAACAACATGAAAGCATGGCTCCATCCTGCCTTGTATGAATGGTTCAGGCTGGTGGTGTCATGATGTGGTGGATCCATCCTGCCTTCTATCAATGGTTCAGGCTGGTGGTGTCATGATGTGGTGGATCCATCCTGCCTTGTATCAATGGTTCAGGCTGGTGGTGTCATGGTGTGGTGGATACATTCCTGCCTTGTATCAATGGTTCAGGCTGGTGGTGTCATGGTGTGGTGGATCCATCCTGCCTTGTGACCTGCTGGCCAGCACTGGTACTGCAGCCCACACAGCAGGTGTGTCATTTCCTGAATCTGTGAGGAGAGGCTGTGTGTGTAGCTGCTGGGACCTCAGGTGACTTATCCGGCCCGGACAGGATGGAAGGCCCTGGGCCTAGTCCTGAAGAGGAGAAGGCCCCAAAGCCTGGGACCCCAAGTGCCCTGCCCGGCCCAGGCAGGAAAGAGGGACCTGAGCCTGGGTCCAGCAAGGTTAGTACCCCGGAGGGACCTAGTACCGGCCTCCGAATCCCAGCAGTGGAGGACCTGGGAACAGGCCCAAAGATGGGGGAGACCTACTCCCAATACAGGAAGCATGTGGCGGCTCGGAGCAGGCTAGTGGAGCAGGAGGGGGCAAAGCTTAAGAAGCTGTCCCTTGATTTAAAGAAGCTGCACACCTCTTATTTACGCGTGTGGTCCTCCAAGAGGCAGGCAATGAAGCCAGGCCTGGAGGCCTTGGAGCTCCAAGTGTCCCAGCAGGAGCGATACGTTTTGGCGCTGCAGCGCAAAAGTGGGGCCCTTAGTGAGCGGTATCTTAATGAGGCCAAGTTCAAGGCCGCGAGGACCCGCAGGGTAGAGGCTGTGCGGGGCCCGGTGGAGGAGGTCTCATCTGTGGAGGAGCTTTCAGTGGAGTTGCCGGAGGATGGTGAGAGGAGTCAGGGGCTGGCTGAGCCCGCTGTGTTGGTGGAGGAAGAGGCTAGGCCCGATATGGAGGAGCGTGCAGTTGCGGAATCATCAGAGTCCCTCCCCCCTGGGCAGCGTCCCATGGATTGGGGAGCTGGCAGGCGAGCTCCAGTTTACAGTGGAGGAAGGACTGGAACTGCGTCACGTGGACTTGCGGTTTTTGTCCGAGGAGGAGGAAGTGGACACAGGAAGTGACGTCATCCCGCGCAAGCCCGCCAAGCCGGTGGCCAGGGAGCGTGCCGTGTTCGTGCGGCTGGGTCACACTCCGCAGGAGGTGCTGGCTAAGGCTGGGGAACTTCCCTCAGGACACAATGGACAGGACTCTGCTGCCGGGACTGGTGAGGTATTTTCGAGCATGGGGGTGACAAATGTTATGTCTGTTGAAGTGTCAGGGGACACAGGTCTGCCCCATGGTGCTGACTAGGAGTCTCCTCTCCCCAGTAGTCCCGCCGGGCCCCGCCCCCTCGGGGGTTGTGACGGCTGCCGGTGTACAGCCTCATACTACTCCTCAGAGGGATTTGTCTTCTGAGCCCCTAGTACAGGCTCCTGTGGGTCAAGTCCAGATGGGCTCCCCTGCCCGGGTGAGTGATGCACACCTTCCAGCTCCCCGGGGTCCCGTTGTTTCACAGCCTGTGCCCCCTGTCTTGGCTGCCAGTGCAGTGGTTCCTACTGAAGCAGGTTCCCCTGGTATAATAAGCTAAATGGTATAGGATCCTCCTGCGCTCATGGGAAGTAACTGACAGGATACAGCTGCTGTCACTTAACTAATACCAATAAGTGCAAAAAATAAACATAAAATTAGTGAAGCGCTTGTATCACATGAATACAATCATGTAGCTCCATAAAGTATAATTTTAAATCAAAGTGACCACTATATATAATAAATATGTGTTGACTCCCTCTAGTGGAAAGAAAAATAGTGTCAACCAAAATAACTAGATATCACACATTATGAAACTAAATATATAGTGCATGAATCAGATATACTGAACAAAGTATATATACGTGAAAACAGAATAATTGGCCACATACAATGGTGTCTAAATTATACATAAATAATATATGCCATAAGTGAAAAAAACAATATCAACAGTGAAAAAATATTCCATGCATGTGACTGTGCTTTAAGCTGGAACACACACGTGATCTCCACTTCTAAGTGCAGGTACTCTCCTTCAAATGGCAGCAATGCCTGCTCACCTCCCTTCCTTGACCCACACAGGGCCTCAAAGCAGTTACCACCTCAGTGGTGTATTCCTCTGGCAGACTCCTTAATCCTCCTCCTCTCTTATGTAACTCAGAAAAAAACAAGAAAGCCTTCCATAGTGTAGTAAATTTATTAGGCAAAGTTAAAAATAGCAAAGTTTCCACTCACATGCTCCTTTCCATAAAATAGCGTTTTTCCCAGCCTGTGGGTAGATATGCATGCACCTGGGGGAATCCAATATGGCCACTGCGTCCGGACATGCGTCACCAGGAAGTAGACAAACCGACGCGTTGCGTCACGTGCGTCGTGACTTCATCAGGGTTACCGCCCCCTGGTGACTCAATAGTATTTATAGAAAAAAACCTAATTGGATTCTATTGTGAGGGCGGGCATACGGCGGACATCTTATTGAAGTCCTGCACTCACATACATGAATCTATCCCATATGTGAATTCTAGTGCTGGGTAACGAATATAAATCTCCATATGTCATATTCAAGATATACATATGAAGGAGTAAACGAATTAAATATACAAGCCTATATAAACCACATATACAACTTAATAGATGCACTGTTATCAAATCCTAAACTTTATTAATCGTAAAAATGTTAAAACCATTAATCTTAGTGGGCTTCCTAATTAGATAGATATATATATCCTAAATGGACTGAAAAAAATAAAATAAAATAAAAATAAAAATAAAAATAAAAAATTAAATAAAAAAATAAAAAAATAAATAAAAATAAAAATAAAATAAAAAATAAACTAAAATAAAATAAAAATAAAGAATAAATAAATAAAAAATAATAAATAATAAAAAAAATAAAAATAAAATAAAAATAAATATAAAAAATAAATAAAAAATAATAAAAAATAAATAATAAATAAAAATGAAAATAAAATAAATAAAATTAAAAAAAAAATTAAAAAAAAAAAAAGTTATATATATCTAGACGGTCATTCGAATAAATGCTCAAAGGGCTCATTAAATACCAATTTTAAAAGGAGAATAAAAATAAAATACAAAATAAATAAAGTGGCATGCACAAATACCAATAGCTTGGGTTTACAAAAAATACATTCATCATATTAACAAAGTTAAAAAATATAATATATAAATTAATATTACCGGAGATAATTAAATTACTATTACCAAATCAAACTTCTAACATTAAAAATACAAATTTAAAAATCGCTAATAAAACAGTTGAGATCAAACTCAATATTAAGGCCATGCGGTGCCTGTGTATGCATGGTATACATCCATCTCGACTCTGCCTGACTAAGGGATTTAATCTTATTACTCCCCCTCCAATGACTCACATACTTCTGTATACCCCAAAACTTGAGTCCTGAAGGGTCTTTATTATGCTGTTTTAAGAAGTGCCGGGAAACGCTATGTTTAGGGAACCCCTTTTTTATGTTTTGTACATGTTCCCTCATGCGTTTCCACATAGGCCTTTTCGTTCTTCCTATATACTGATAACCACATGCACATTCAAGGCCATAAACTACTCCCTCTGTGTGGCATGAAATGAAATCTTTAATCTTATATGTTGTACCCTCATAGTTGGCCTTGAAAGTGTTACATTTGCCATTTTTACCCTTGGTGGCTCTACATGCGTAACATTTTCGGCACGGAAAGAAACCTACTTGGTCAAGAAATGTAATACTCTTCTTTTTGACTGGTGGTTCAAGTACATTTTTAACTAGTTTCGTCCTCAGGGAAGGGGCCTTCCTATATATAAATTTTGGATAATCTCCCAAAATCTTATTTAGATCAGGGTCCGTTTTAAGAATAGACCAATGTTTAGAAAATATTTTTTCGATTTTTTTATAATGGACATTGTAGTCTAGAATAATTGCCATTTGACTCTCAAAGTTCTCCTTTTTATTTTTGTCTACAATCAGTGACTCCCTCTCCATATTTTGAACTTCAATTATTCTTTTCTCTATTTCTTTCTCAGGGTAGCCTTTTTTGATAAACTTATCTCCTAAGGTCTTTGCTTGTTTCTTGTACTCTTCCTTATCAGAGCAATTCCTTCTCAACCTCACTAACTGGCCCTTAGGTATATTAAAGAGCCATGGGCGATAATGGCAACTGTCTGATGGTATGAATCCATTACGATCCACTTCTTTAAAATAAGTATTTGTATAAATTTTCCCTTGTTGATTCATAATGTTAAGATCCAAAAAATTAATTTTTTCATTATCAAAAGTCCAGGAAAATTTGATATTTTTCGTGTTACTATTTAATCCATTCAGAAAATTGATCAACAGTTGTCTATTTCCCTTCCAAATGATGATAACATCATCAATATATCGATAGTATGAGATAAGTTCACATGGGGTTTGTTTGTAGATGGCTTCCTCCTCCCAGTGGGCCATATATAGATTGGCAACACTGGGGGCAAACCTTGCCCCCATAGCAACACCCCTAATCTGCTGGAAAAAAGTATGATTGTGCCAGAAGTAATTGTGTAAAAGACAGAACTCTAGACACTCCAATGTATATTTCCTTTGGACTCGTTGGATATCACTATATTTTTCAAGTCCCCACTTCACTGCATCCATTGCTCCATCATGGTCAATAATGGTATACAGCGAAGTTACGTCTGCACTGGCTAAGATTATTTCTGGATGACCTTCAATTTTATCTAATATTTGAATTAAATGTTTCGTATCCTGTAGGTACGCTTTAGTTCTTTTAACTACTGGCTGTAGATAGAAATCCACATATTGACCAAGTCTTGATAGGACTGATTGGATACTGTTCACTATTGGTCTACCTGGTGGATCCTTCACATTCTTGTGTATTTTCGGTACAGTGTATATCACTGGAATACGGCAAGTTTCAGGTACCAGATATTTGGTTTCCTTTTTATTCAAGATTTTTTTATTTTCCCCTTTTGTTACTAGTTTGACCAATTGTTTCTTATACAGCGATGTGGGGTCTTTAGACATAACTTTATAAGTGGTGTCATCCGCCAACTGTTGTGCCAATTCTTGTAAATAATATTCTTTGGATAACACCACTATGCCCCCTCCCTTATCAGCAGGCCTGATGACTATGTTGTCTCTCTTAGTAAGTCTATTAATCCCTGTTTGAATGCCTATATTGTTAATGCATTTGGGGATTTTCAGATTATCCAAATCTTTAGTGACCATCTGTTTGAAAACTTCAATGTGGTCATTATTATGTACCTGCGGATTAAAAAGCGATTTATTTGAAAGATGGCTATGTAAAAAATTGCTGCTAGCGCAATTCGCTATACTGCTCTTAGCTCCAGGTAAGTTTAAAAAATACTTTTTAATATTAAGTTTATTATATATAGTGGTCACTTTGATTTAAAATTATACTTTATGGAGCTACATGATTGTATTCATGTGATACAAGCGCTTCACTAATTTTATGTTTATTCCCCTGGTATAAGTGTTCCTAAGCCCGCGTTGAGCTACTCCGCGGCGGTTAGGGGTGGTCCAGTGCCCATGTGGTCAGCCAGGGCAAGGGCAGGCAACCTACCCACTTTAGCAGCCAGGCGTAATGTAGTCCAAATTGAGTGGACAGGGGAGGGTCCCCCCCTTAGTAGGAGGGAAGTAATCGACCGAATCATGGAGATGGGGTTCCGGGCAAGTGAAATTTTTGCCTTTATCGCCCCGGTTAGGACCGGGAATATGATGTTTCTTTCATGCGGCCGGATCAACTCAATATATTTTGGCAGCGGTATGAGGCCACTTTTGTGTCCAGCCCCAGGTGGGTGGGTTTGACCCCCCCGACTTTTGTCCCGCCAGTCCCTAGTTAAGAAGGTTACAATCCTGGTGCAGAATGAATCCATCCCTGCTGCGGATATCCAGGTCTGGTTCAGCAGGTATGGAGATGTGTTGGGGCCCTTGGGAAAGGTCCTGGATGACCGGGGGATATGGACCGGCGGGTGGACGGCTTCCGTTCGCCTCCGTGTGGTTGGGAATGTTATCCAGCATGTCTCCTCCTCTGTGTTCTTGGGGAAGGATCGGTTAATTATCTTTTACCCTGGCCAGCCGAGGGTCTGTCACCGGTGTGGGGCTAAGGGGCATTTTGCTGCCACCTGCCCGGTCGGGTGTTGCTCTTTCTGCCAGGAGATAGGGCACTTGGCAAGAGATTGCAATACCATCAAGTGCAACCTCTGTGGTACGGAGGGGCACTCGTACAACAGGTGCCCAGAAGCCCTCCATAACCTCCCTGTGGGAGAATTGGCAGCTGAGTTTTCCCGCATGGATGCGGAGGAGGCGGGGGAGGAGTTAGTGAGGGCTGCTTCGGCTTTGGCAGCTACCCTGGCGGGGGAGGTGGAGGCTGCTGAGGCTTCTTTGGTCTCTGCTCCTTCTGCCCCGGTTGTGTCCTCTGTCGCCCCTTCTGGCATGCCTGTCCCTCCTCCTAGGAACAAGAAACAGCTGAGGGAGGCTGCTAGGGGGCTAAGTTGGTGAAGGCCAGACCTAGCGTAGTTGTGGCAACTCCCCCTGTGCTCTTGCCTTTGCGGAGGGAGAAGCCTGGTAAGGGGCCTCAGGAGTTCCAGGGTTCTGTCCTGGTAGGGGCTCAGGAGGAGGAGGGGTGGTCCCAGGTGTCTGAGGGTAGGCATAATAGGCCTGTACTATCCTCTGTGGGGTCAGTCTCCTCTCTGGAGGTGGGGGAGGTGGCCCTGGAAAACAGGTTTGGGGCTCTATCGGGGGATGAGGGTGAGTTGGATCCCACTTCTCCGATGGAGGATGAGGAGGCGAGAGGGCCCCTGAAGCGTGTAAGGGACCCTGCTAAAAAAAGTCAGGAGGAGGGTTAAGAAACGTCCCTCTCAATTATCTTAATGGCAGTTCCCGCTCCGATAAAGGTGGCAACCATTAATGTTGCCAGCCTGAAGTCTGTAAGTGCTAGAGAAACAGCCTTATTTTTGATCAGTGGGATGGAAACTGATATTTTCTCTTTGCAGGAGACCAGGTTGCCCACCTTGGCTCATGTCCATCTGGCCAAGCGTGAGTGGAGGCGTGGGCCTTCCTACTGGTCTCTTGCGGCTGAGCCTTACAGCGGAGTTGCGGTGCTTTTTACCGGCATGGTAACGTATCGGCGGATAATTGAGGTAGAGATCGGAAGAGGTCTGATTCTGGATGTTCTCGTAAAGGGGCAAGAGCTCCGTCTCATTAATATCTATGGCCCACAGTCCAAGTGGGACAGGAAGAACCTCTTTAGGAGGATTAAACCTTACCTCTTTACATCCCGGCTGGTGGTCTTTGGAGGTGATTTTAACACCATTACTAGGCCCAAGGACAGGAGAGGCTTCACTGACAGGCTGGGATGTGATAGCGTTTTTCTAAATGCTATAGTCAGGGAGGCAGGTCTGGTTGACACTTGGATTCAAAGTGTCCCAGACGGCACGGGTTTCACCTATAGGAGAGGTAATAGCCAGAGTAGGATAGACAGGTTTTTTTTTGAAGGAGAACTCTGCCTTCTCGGCACCTGAGTGTCGGGCGGTGGAGTTTTTCGATCACCTTATGCTGTCTGTCACCTTGAATATTTCAGACACGCCGTTGAGAGGAAAGGGCATCTGGAGGATGAATTCATCTCTGCTGGAGGACGAGGAGGTGAGACGATCTTTCGAGGAGTTCTTTCAGGCGCAGGAGACGGTGCTGGATTTCTGCGGCAGTAAGTCTGAGTGGTGGGAGCTCACCAAAGTGCGGATCAGCAGGTTTTTCAAGGCTATTGCTAAGAGACGGCAGTTTAAACAGTATAACGCCTACCAGCGGTTGCGGAGGAAGCTCGACCGCCTTGTTTCTAGCGGTGGAGATTCGGGGGCAATCTTGGAGGTAAAGCTTCTCCTTAGGAAACTCCAGTATGATCAGCGTGCCTCTTTGGTTCTGGAGAGGGATTATGGGAAATACCACTCGCCCGACCCTTTCCAGAACTGCAAACGGAGTGCAGCAGTTAAGACGATCTCTGCTCTGAGGGATAGTATGGGGTCCCTGGCGAAATCCAGGTCAGGTCTCCAGGTACTTTTATGCGGATTTACTGAGTGAGAAGCACCTTGACCGGACAGGGATGTTGAGCTTTTTGGAATCCACGCCTGGTCTGGACAGTGATGTCCCTCTGGCAAGTTTGACTGGGGAGATTACTGCAGAAGAGGTGTCCAGAGCGATTGATAGTCTGGCCATTAAAAAGACTCCTGGGCCAGACGGTCTGACAGCCGAATTTTTTAAGGCTTTTAAATCCTGCCTGGCACCTCGTCTCACGGAAGTGTATAACAGCTGTCTGGATGAGGGATCTCTCCCTCCTTTCATGAGACAGTCTGCAGTTATCCTTCTGTCAAAGGGTAAGGATCCTTCCGCTATTGAGAACTGGTGCCTCATCAGACTCCTCAATGTCGATAGAAAGGTTCTGGCGAAGATCTTGTTCTGGCGCTTGTCGTCAGTGGCAGACAGTTTGCTTTCTCGTCAGCAGCATTGCTCGGTTCAGGGCAGGAGTACCTTTACAGCAGTGTTAGCTGTCCGGGAGGCTCTGGAGCGATGTAAGGCTGAAGGATGGGGAAAGTACTTGCTGGGGGTGGATCAGGCAAAAGCCTTTGATCGAGTTGATCACAAGTACCTCTGGCATCTCCTGGACCGGTATGGTTTGGAGGGGAGGTTCATCGGCTGGTTGAAGACATTGTACCAAGAGGCTGAGAGCTTCATGTTGGTGAATGGTTGGGTTGGGCAGCCCTTTGGGGTTGGATCTGGGGTGCGCCAGGGGTGCCCGCTGAGTCCCTTGCTCTATGCCTTTGCCATCGACCCCTTCATCAGGAGGCTAGATGGCGGGGCGGTGAGTGGGGTGCCGGTGGGTGCCACTGGAGATCTGCCTTTGAGAGTTTGGCTTATGCGGATGACGTTTCTGTTTTCATTTCTGGACCAGAGGAGGCGCAGGAGTAGTTATCAGTAATGAATGAGAAGAAACAGCAGTGAGCGCTAATCCTGAAAGCGGCTAGGCACTCTAAGCAACCAATAACACTTAAAAGCAATAACATAAAAATAGTGCAGCGCTGAAAATAATGACAAAATGACAAAAAAGTAGTCCACTAAAAGTCTATGTCATATAAACGTATCCAGTGTCAGATGTGGATTCAGAATAGGTGATCCGTGTGGAAATGGCTGGAAAACGCACTCACCAGAAGTAAGACACATAAACGCAGTGTGTATATAAAGCTCATGGATCTTCAATCCAGAGGGAAGTAAAGCTGATCCGGTTACAGGAATAGTGAATCCCTCCTCCGCAGATGCAGCAACAGATCTTCCTTAACACGATTAGATGTAGAATTCCAAGACCAAGGTTCTGCAAGCAAAAGCTCCTCAAGGGAGTTTTAGGGAAGGACACCCATAGTGAAGTAGGTAATAAAAGGCAGCTTTATTCACAATAATGATATCCAATTCAAAGCAGGCAGGTATCATACAGATGTGTCAGCAAGACAACTAACCCTGATACTTTGAATAGTGGCCGCCGGGCCTCCACGTGGCACCGGCGGCGTAGCGTCTCGACGTCCAGGCTCCTCCTTACGCGTTACGTGCGCACGCACATCTTCAGAGGTATGGAACCATTGACGTGTGGACGCGAATGGGCGCATATATATAGGCATAATGACGCATGCGCAGTAGCGTGTACGCCAATGCGCAAAACCCAAGGCGCATGCGCGTGGCTCCGTCTTCCATTATAATGGAGCTCGGAGACGCAGGGTGGAAGGGCGAAATGCCCTATTGTTGACAGATAAATGTCAAAAAGAAGTCAAGTTCAACAACGGTGTAAAATACACCTAATTAAAACAATCCGATAAGGATCTATGTAAAATATGCAAAGAGGCATATTTTTATAGGGGATTAACCTTTCCCTGACTGAGTTAATTTCTTTGTCTAACATGGCCAGTTTCTTTTTCTTTCTGGCAATTATGAACTTCAGCAGATCAATACCAGCTAGATTAAAATACTGGTGCCATTCTGCCACTGCTGCAGTATCATCAGAATCAGGAGTAATATTCCATCTAAGGGCTCTCGGGACCATTTGTTCTCCAATGTATCTTTCTAAAAAGGAGACGTCCCATAGAGTTTTGACCTCAGTGGTGGTAAGATTATTAAGATGTAAAAAAATACCCTTAAGGTCATTTGATACATGAGTATGGGTAAAAAAATCAATGATGTCTTCACTGAATGTTGATTAATTTTAAGTTATAATGACGCATGTATACATTTACCTAGATATTATCTAATTGGGAATAGTTCAACATATTGGCGCTATCGCGCCTCTTTGCATATTTTACATAGATCCTTATCGGATTGTTTTAATTAGGTGTATTTTACACCGTTGTTGAACTTGACTTCTTTTTGACATTTATCTGTCAACAATAGGGCATTTCGCCCTTCCACCCTGCGTCTCCGAGCTCCATTATAATGGAAGACGGAGCCACGCGCATGCGCCTTGGGTTTTGCGCATTGGCGTACACGCTACTGCGCATGCGTCATTATGCCTATATATATGCGCCCATTCGCGTCCACACGTCAATGGTTCCATACCTCTGAAGATGTGCGTGCGCACGTAACGCGTAAGGAGGAGCCTGGACGTCGAGACGCTACGCCGCCGGTGCCACGTGGAGGCCCGGCGGCCACTATTCAAAGTATCAGGGTTAGTTGTCTTGCTGACACATCTGTATGATACCTGCCTGCTTTGAATTGGATATCATTATTGTGAATAAAGCTGCCTTTTATTACCTACTTCACTATGGGTGTCCTTCCCTAAAACTCCCTTGAGGAGCTTTTGCTTGCAGAACCTTGGTCTTGGAATTCTACATCTAATCGTGTTAAGGAAGATCTGTTGCTGCATCTGCGGAGGAGGGATTCACCATTCCTGTAACCGGATCAGCTTTACTTCCCTCTGGATTGAAGATCCATGAGCTTTATATACACACTGCGTTTATGTGTCTTACTTCTGGTGAGTGCGTTTTCCAGCCATTTCCACACGGATCACCTATTCTGAATCCACATCTGACACTGGATACGTTTATATGACATAGACTTTTAGTGGACTACTTTTTTGTCATTTTGTCATTATTTTCAGCGCTGCACTATTTTTATTTTAAGTTATCAGTAATGGATCAGTATGCCGAGGCATCAGGTTCCAAGGTCAATCAGGACAAATGTGAAGTTCTCTGGATGGGCAGGGAGGGTGAGAGCTTTTCACTCCCGGACGCCTTCCCGGTGCCTCATCCGAACATCAAAGTGTTGGGCATCAATTTTGGCCCTGCTGATTACAGCAAGCAAAATTGGGAATCCAAGCTGTCGGATACCGAGGTCAAAGTGAGATGCTGGAAGAGGTGGCGGCTCTCCTTAAGGGAAAGGGTTGATTTGATCAAGACTTTCCTGCTCCCAGTCTTTTTGTACGTCAGCTTCGTTTGCCTCTTGCCAGAATCGCTCTATACGAGGATCTATAACTGTTTCTTCCAGATGTTATGGGGGAATCGTCTGAACCTCGTCAAGAGGGACATGACTTACTCATCATGGCGTGAGGGTGGCCTAGGTATGGTCAACCCGGTGGTCTTTTTCTCTCTGATGTTTTTGAAATGTAACATGCTGGCAGAGAGACCGCCTGCATGGGTAGGACTGTTCCGGATCTGGTTTAGACCCTTTCTGTGCAGTTGGGAGAGTGGCGGGCCAGTGAGAAGCCTGCGGGTCAAGCATGGTGAGCTCCCGGCTTATGTGGCCCCGTGCCTGAAGTTACTCCGGCAGGGCATGTAACTGCGGAGGAGGTCTGGTCCCTCCCCAGGAGGCTCCTGGGTGAGAGGATTGTGGCATCTGCTTTCCATGCACCGCTGGCCTTGAGAGATTGCCCGGGCCATGTTATGAGGGAGGGTTTGTGGTTGATAAATCTGGAGCGGATCCCCCTGAAGTTGCGGGATCAGGCCTGGCTCGCCTTCCACAGCAGGCTCTACGTGAGGGGTAACCTGAAGTACCGTCCTCCGGATGACCGTGGTTGTCCGAGGTCGGAGTGTGGGGGTGAAGTGGAGACTATGGACCACTTCGTGCTTCAGTGCCCCTTTAACATAGAGGTGTATAAACAGGTGGGATGGGCTCTTGGTGTTCCTTTCCTCCATCGCATGTCATATGCAGAGTGGGTGTACGGAGCATTCGAGCGTCTCATGGGTTTTGATTGGGACACCTTGTTTCTAGTTAGCTTAGTTGTCCATTACTACACTTGGATGGCACGGTGTCAGGTCTCCATTCGGCAGAAGGTCCTCCCTGTTCAGGTGGTGGTGAGTGACATCCTTGGTGAGGTTGGGAAAATTCGGGGTCTTGAGAAAGGCTGCGGCGTAGGGCTTGGATGGAGGCATGGAGGAACATCAAGCCTGTTGCTGCGGTCTGTTGATCTCGGGTGATGGGAACTGTCCCTGTTTTCTGCCTCTTGAACTCCCTAGCTTTTGCGTTTCGGTCTTTTTGGTAGCCTTTAGCATGGTAGGTTGTAGGGGTCAGATGTGGAAGATCTGTGGGTTCCTTAGCCCTGCCCCGTGGTGTACATAATAGTGAGGTTAAGTTTTGTCTCTGTATAGTTAGGCCATATAGGCCGTAAGCAGTGGATATATATGGAAATTGCATATGGTTCTGTTTCATGTTTTGAGCCATAAAGGCCTTTCTATAATTGTTTTTGGTCTCGGCCATAGAGGCCTTGTATATATATTGGATATAGTTTTTCCCCCCCCCCCCAGGTTATGGACTTTTATGTTCTTTGTTTATTATTTCTCCCACAGGGGTTGTTGGGACTTTTTCAGTTTCTTTGTTTAGTTTTGTATTTATTTATTATAATTTTGTACTTTTATATATAAGTTAAGGATGGATATGTATGCTCATAATACATTTAAATAAAAAATCTCCATCCTGCCTTGTATCAATGGTTCAGGCTGGTGGTGTCATGGTGTGGTGGATCCATTCCTGCCTTGTATCAATGGTTCAGACTGGTGGTGGTGGTGTCATGGTGTGGTGGATCCATCCTACCTTGTATCAATGGTTCAGGCTGGTGGTGTCATGGTGTGGTGGATCCATTCCTACCTTGTATCAGCGGTTCATGGATGTGCAGCCGACAAATCTGCAGAAACTGTGTGATGCTATCATGTCGCTATGGAGCAAAATCTCTGAGAAACGTTTCCAACACCTTGCTGAATCTATGCCACGAAGAATGAAGGCAAAAGAGGGTCCAATCTGGGACTAGCACGGTGCATCTCATAAAGTGGCCGGTGAGTGTATGTAGCTAGGTCCGCCTGTGCTCTCTGCTGAAGGTGCAATTGCTTTCAGTCAGAATCGCTGGTACACCAGGTGCCTCAATTGCTTCACCGCTGTCACCACTCATTATATCTGCCAGTTTCCGCTGCTGTGGACTGTTCTTTAACTGCTCAGTACTAGATAGCTGCCCTGCACTCATTGGTCAGTCCTCTCACTCCGCCATGTGCCACAGACAGTACCGTGACAGTGTACCTTCTCTCAGCCATTGAATCCCGGCTGGGTGGAGATGGAGCCACTGCCACCGAGACCGGGAGCAATGATGACAACTCGCCGCAGGCTGCTAACAAAAAACTACAGTCAAAACTTTTGCAGACAGTGCAGTGCAGTTCACCATGCCACCTCAGCACTGCCAGCAGCACCCCCCTAGATTTGACCAGCCCTAACAGAGCCCCATGTGCACCTGGGGGGCCCCGGGCGGTGCCCGCTGGATAAGACTACCCTGATCATAATACGGTTTTAAGATAAAGACTATTTAATGGCTGATAACAGACTGTGACCAGATTCAAGAATTAGACCACATTCTGACATCGGCCTTTCTAATGAGCATAAAGGTTGTCAGGTTAGAATGCATTTATTGTACATTTATTTTATTTATGTAATGTGACTATAAATCTGTCCCAGAATATGATTGTCTCAGTCAGTCCTGTTATACTCACTGGAATTCCTCTATCCGGCTTGTTGTCAGAGCCGCCAGCAGATCCCTGAAATGAGGACCCTCCAGATTGTTCAAAGACAGGTCCAGTGTCCTCAGTGTCAGGTTATCTCTTATTCCAGATGCCAGGTGGGGGCAGGAAATGTCTGTCAGGTGATTACAGGACAATCTGTAGAAGAAGAGAAGAATGTTACCAGAAGAAATTAAAAATTAAATCCCCCCCCCCCAGGATTGAATGGAACTCATTTTTCTTTATTGGAATCATTTATATTCTATCACTTTATAAATCTCCAGGAAATAGAATTTAAAAAAAAAGTGTTGTGCAGCACTACCCCCGCAAGGACTGCTGGACGTTGTTTGACCCAGTGGTTGCCCTGACATTGCAAGCCCCCCCAAACCCTCTGACACTCTGGGTTCCCATATACTTTGGGCAGAAGATACAAATGTAAAGTCACCGATGCTTAGTAGGATTTATAAGTCAACTACAGGTATGACCCAAATTTGTATAATATTGCAGTAATACAAAATCACAAGGATACGCAGTGACATGACAATAACAGTAGGTCAAATAGCTATGATAAACAGGCATTACCCCCTCGTGTACTCGTGTACATCCCGCTCCCATGTTACTTTCCTCACCCTTCTTCTTCTCCTAACCTCTGGGGATATCTCCCAAACCCTGGTCCTCCACTATCTCACCCCCACACCAGGCATCCTCTTTCTCCCAGGAATAGCCGCAATCCCCTCAATTTAACATCAATCCCCGTGCTCCCAAAAACCAATCTCCCTTTTTCATGTTCCTCTGGAATGCCCGCTCTGTCTGTAATAAGCTCACCTCTGTCCATGACCTTTTTATCTCCCGCTCCCTTCACCTACTAGCAATTACAGAAACCTGGCTCCAAGCAGCAGATTCTGCTTCTCCCGCAGCACTTTCCTATGGAGGCCTCCTCTGGACCCACTCACCCAGAACCAGTGGTTGGAAAGGAGGTGGAGTTGGTTTGCTTCTATCCCCACTGAGCACCTTTCAAGTCCTCCCTAACCCTCCCTCTCTATCCTACTCTTCTTTTGAGACTGCATCCGGCTGTTTTCTCCCATTTCTCTGAGGATTTCAGTGATCTATTGGCCTCCTGGACCAATGTCCCACTTTCTTGATGATTTCTCCGCCTGGCTACCCTACTTTCTCTCCTCTGAACTACCCACTATCATTCTCGAAGATTTTAATATCCCTGTTAATGTCAGCAACCCGGCTACATCCCAACTCTTCAACCTAACCTCATCATTTGCATTAGCACAATGTATACAGTCCCCCACTCACTCTGATGGGAATACATTAGACCTTGTTTTCTCCCATCTTTGCACTCCCTACAACCTCACAAACACCCCCTTTCCTCTCTCTGATCACAATCTCATCACCTTCACAGTCTCCTCGTCTTCAAACACCTATCCCTCCAAGCAGCAAACAATTACCTGCAGAAACCTTCACAACTTGAACCCGGCTCCTTTCCACTCTGCAATTGACCAACTCTATGACAGAATCTCTCCTCTGTCCTGCCCTGACCTGGCCACTGCTGTTTGCAAAAGTTTGCTTTCATCCGCATTAGACTCGCTTGCTCCTCTAACAACACGAAGCATCAGGCCCCGACCATTACAACCTTGGCAGACTGACCACACCAGAAATCTTTAGAGACATAGTCGTGCTCTGGAGTGATTGTGGCGTAAAACCAAATCTCAGCAAGCATTCACCCGATATAAATCTGCTTTCCTAACATACAATTCCTCCCTTCATGCTGCCAAACAAGCCTACTTTGTCACTCTTATTAATACCTTGTCATCCAGTCCTCGTCGTCTCTTCTCTGCTTTTAACTCTCTACTTTCTCCACCTCCACCCCCACCCGGTACCTCACTCAGTGCCCACGAGATTGCAAATCATTTCAAAAACAAGATTGACTCAATTCATAGGGGCATCGCCACTGCACAGACATCCATCCCACTTAGCATACCTTATACTAAACCTCCCTCAACACTTTCCTCTTTTGACCTCGCTACTACTGAAGAGGTCACTAAGGTTTTCTCAGAAGCCCATCTCACTACCTGCCCCCTGGACCCTATCCCCTCACAACTACTACGGTCACCCTCTTCTTCCATCCTATGCTCCCTCACTCACATCTTCAGTCTTTCCCTCTCTAACGGTGACTTCCCGTCCCCTCTAAAGCATGCGCACATCACTCCCATACTTAGAAAGCCCTCCCTGGACCTCACCAACCTGAACAACTTAAGACCCATCTCCCTGCTGCCATTTACCTCTAAACTCCTAGAATGCTTAGTCTACAATCGCCTGAGCGCCCACCTCACCGACAACAACCTTCTTGACCTTTTACAGTCTGGCTTTCTCTCACTACACTCCACTGAAACTGCCCTACTAAAACTAATGATCTACTAACAGCTAAAACCAATGGCCACTACTCTGTACTCTTACTATTTGACCTCTCTGCAGCTTTTGATACGGTTGACCATCCCCTCCTCCTCAAAAAACTCCACTCTCTTGGCCTCAGAGACTCCGCTCTCTCCTGGTTCTCCTACTACCTATCGCAGCGCTCCTTCAGTGTTACCTATAACGCTGCTTCCTCCTCTTCACTCCCTCTTTCTGTAGGGGTCTCTCAAGGATCTGTCCTTGGACCCCTTCTCTTCTCCATCTATACCTCCTCCCTTGGTCACTTGATCAACTCCCATGGCTTTAAGTACCATCTCTATGCCGATGACACACAAATCTATCTTTCTACTCCTTACCTCACCCCTTCAGTCTCCACTCGCATTACTAACCTACTAAGTGACATATCGGCATGGATGTCACTTCATTTCCTCAAACGCAATGTATCTAAAACTGAGCTCTTAGTATTCCCTCCAGCCTGTGCCCCCTCACCTGACTTCTCCATCAAGATCAATAACACAATCATCAGTCCCTCCCCTCATGCCAGGGTACTAGGTGTAATCCTAGACTCCCATCGGTCCTTTCACCCCCAAATCCAATCACTGTCCAAATCTTGTAGACTTCACCTCCGCAGCATCTCCAAGATACGCCCGTTCCTAACCTCGGAAACTACTGAGCAACTTATTCACTCCCTTGTTATATCTCGCCTTGACTATTGTAACTCCCTCCTCATTGGCCTACCTCATCGCAGGCTATCCCCTCTTCAGTCTATCATGAATGCTGCTGCCAGACTCATCCACCTTACTAACCGTTCCGTATCTGCCACCCTTCTCTGCCAATCCCCCCACTGGCCTCCACTCAGTGTCCTCCACCCCTCTCTGCCAATCCCTCCACTGGCCTCCACTCAGTGTCCTCCACCCCTCTCTGCCAATCCCTCCACTGGCTTCCCATCGCCCAACGGATAAAATTCAAAACATTAACAATAACGTATAAAGCCATTTATAACTCTGCCCCAAATAACATCAACGATCTTTTCTCTAACTATCACCCAAACTGTCCTCTCCGCTCCTCGCAAGACCTCCTGCTCTCTAGATCCCTTGTCTCCTCCTCCCATGCTTGTCTCCAGGACTTTTCCAGAGCTTCCCCCATCCTCTGGAACTCTCTACCCCAATTTATCAGACTATCGCCTACTCTGCTCACTTTTAGGCGATCTCTGAAAACCTATCTCTTCAGGGAAGCCTATCCTGCCCTCAGCTAATAACGGAATCTTCTACTCCTTCTACCAGTCCATCCCCCACAGTTACTACCTTTTGTACCACTAGCTTCTCCCTCCTAGATTGTAAGCTCCCAGGATCAGGGCCCTCCTCTCCCTCTTGTATTGAACTGTATTGTTGCTGTATTGTCTCCTGTTATATTGTAAAGCGCTGAGCAAACTGTTGGCACCATAAATCCTGTATAATAATAATAATAATAATGATCAGGCCATTTTTTGCGATACGGCGCTGCGTTACTTTAACTGACAATTGCGCGGTCATGCAACGCTGCATCCAAAAGAAGTTGGAATCCTTTTTTTCGCACAAATAGAGCTTTCTTTCAGTGGTATTTGATCGCCTGTGCGGTTATTTTTTGTCAACAATTTTGAGAAAAAAAACAATATTTTTGACTTTTTGCTAGTACACATGTCCAGTAAAACATTTTTAAAAGAAAATCTAAATTTCATCATAAATTTAGACCAAAATATATTCTGCTCCTTGTCTTTGCTAAAAGAAAATCCCAATCCGTGTAAATTAATTGGTTTATGCGAATGTTATACCATTTACAAATGGCGGTATAGATACTGGGATTTTTTGTTCTACTAGTATTTCTATTATGGTGGCGATCAGCGACTTATAGCGGGATTGCAGCAGACATTCTGACACTGGGGGGGAACTGCCTTGGTGTCACTGACATCCCCAGTGACACAAATAAAGTGATCAGTGCTAAAAAAAAAAAAAAGCACTGACACTGTACTAATGCCCTTGGACAGCAAGGGGTTAATATGAGGGGAGATCAAAGGATTAACTATGTGCTGGGAGTGTTTTACTAGGGGGCGGTGTCTGTATGGGTCAATGTAAGCACACTGCTCTGGATGGCTGCGCTGTGCAGTGTGCCCGAGCTGACAGGCAGGAAGACTTAATAAAGAAAAACAAAGTCTTCCTCCTTGTCGGAGATGCTTGGTAATCGCCGGGTGCTGGCGGGTAGTTACCGGCCAGGATCAGGTAACTGACAGCTGCGGCCACGAATGATGACAAGGGTAGCGCCCCCTACCCGGAAATGTGAAATCATGTATATATACATACCCCAGTATATCTGCTATAGGGCGGCGGGGAAGCGGCTGAAATTCTTTTTATTCCCTTGCTCTCGAGTGGTAGCAGTTTCTCTTGCTTTCTCAAGCCTGAGACCAAAATACCCCTTACAGGAGTCTAGGGATGTGTGATCTGAGGACTACCGTAGTCAAAGAGCTGTCACTCGCACTCAACCAATAATAAAAGGCTGCAGGCAGCCAATCAGAGGCTAAGTCTGTAAATAGCAAAGAGCCCTTAATAAATCAGTCGCAGCAGAACTAGTGGAAGGGATTCAGGGAGAGATAAAAGTCTACTGGTGGGGGATCGTAAATTACTTGCCTTGCCCCGGCCGCTGACAACTGAAGCTGCACCACTGATCAAACAAGAATATTGGATAAGGATTTATTAAAAATCCTGCCCAGGACAATTTTCAGCTTTCAGCGCTGTCACACTTTGAATGACAATTGCGCGGTCATGCAGCACTGTACTCATATGACATTTTTATCGTTGTTTTGAGACAGATAGAGCTTTCTTTTGGTGGTAATTAATTACCTCTGGGTTTTTTCTTTTTTTCTTAGTTTTTGTTATAAAATTTTGTAAATAAGTGATTTTTATCCTTCACTGATGTGCGCTAATGAGGCTGCACTGATGGGCATCGACAGGCATTACTGATGGGAAAAAGGAGAGAAGCGCCTCTAAGTGCAATAAGTCTTTTAATTCAAGTTGAATTAAAAGACTTATTGCACTTAGAGGCGCTTCTCTCCTTTTTCTCATCTACAGAAGTTGCTACAGCTTATTTGGAAGCCTTGCCCTCAGTGCCGCACGGAATCCTACGTTCTTCATACAGTAGCCACTAATACCACCATCACCCCATACTACCATTTCCCAGGACTTTGCAGTGTTTGCGCTGCTACAACCCTTCCTCATTATTACTGATGGGCACTGAAAGGCAGCACTCATATAAGGCAGAACTGATAGGTGGCACTGACTGGCACTGATCGGTGGCACTGACTGGCACTGATCGGTGGCACTGACTGGCACCGATCGGTGGCACTGACTGGCACCGATAGGTGGCACTGACTGGCAGCTCAGATGGGCACTGATATGTGGCATTGATGAGCACTGACAGCTGGCATTGATGGACACTGACAAGTGGCACTGCTGTGGCTACACTGATCATCAGGGCACTGATGATCAGTGTACATGTCCCCTCTGAGGAATGCTGATTACCGTCTCTCCTCTCGAGCTATCAGCGTGACAGCTTGTGAGGAGAGAAATGCCGATAACCGACATTTCCTTATTTACCTGCGATCAGCTGTGATTGGACACAAATTATGACACAATTGGTGCTGCGCTCCCACACTTGTACTTATATACATAATTAAATCAAAATGAGGTTTCAGTGACACCCCTAGTGAATCCTCCTGTGTGTAATTATCACAAACTCAATTCATATTATTATACAATCTCATCCAGTGATGTTTGTCAGTTTATTTCCACTGCACCTTCGGGCATTCATTTAAGTGTTTTATCACGTGTGGTTTAGTACAGGTTTGTGATTTTAGGGACACAAGTGGTATAATGTATTGTGTTTTTATGTGTTTTGCACATTTATATTTTATGTCATACGGTTTATCAAACATCACTGGATAAGATTGTATAATAATATGAATTGAGTTTGTGATAATTACACCCAGGAGGATTCACTAGGGGTGTCACTGAAACCTCATTTTGATTTAATTATTTATATAAGTACAAGTGTGGGAGCGCAGCACCAATTTTGTTATAATTTTGATCCCATTCTATCCCGATGTATAGCCAGTTGTCAGCGGCAACCCATTCCTAGAACAATAGTTTGTTCAGGATAGCGCAGGTGGTTCTCCATTGTGATTGGACACAGCTGATCACATGACCGAGCCGATGTCTTCGGTTCTTTCCGTTGATCGCTGAGCTGCTGTGTCGGAGGGACACAGCGCACCACCAGTCGCCGCACTGCACGCCCTCGGAGCGCAGTTAAAGTGGGAGGACGTCATATGACGTCCTCCCAGAACGAGAGAACCGCCTTGCGCCCGTCATTTCCTTATATGGCGGGCGGGAGCCAGTTAAATGCCGATAACAGAGTGTGATAATATCAAAGAATTAGACAAAATATAAATCTGTCCCAGAATATGATTGTCTCAGTCACTCCTGTTATACTCACTGTAATTCCTCTATCCGGCTTGTTGTCAGAGCCGCCATCAGATCCCCGAAATGAGGACCCTCCAGATTGTTCATAGACAGGACCAGTGTCCTCAGTGTCGGGTTACTTCTTATTCCAGATGCCAGGTGGGGGCAGGAACTGTCTGTCAGGTGATTGGAGGACAATCTGTAGAAGAAGAGAAGAATGTTACCAGAAGATAATGAATTCCCCCCCCCAGGAATGAATGGAACTATTCTCTACATGGATGGAACTCATTTCTCTTTACTGGAATCATTTACATTCGATCACTTTATAAATCTCCAGGAAATAGAATTTTACAAGAAAAATGTTATAATGGAGTAGACCCCCCAATATTGTCCTCCATGTGTAGAGATGGGCCCGGGCCGTGCCCCACAATGCACTGCACCCTGACACGTGGTGATGTCACAAGGGGTGAACCCCCACCCCATTGTGACATCAGGACAGTACTTAAGACCTGTCATTGACGGCGCATCGCTTTTTTTTCTGGGGTTTTTTTTTGTAGCAGCGGCGGGCATCGTAATTGACGTTGGATCTACTTCAGGGGACCTTTTTTTTATTTTTATTTATAATAACGGACTTGCCAAAGACTGTCTCCTGTCTTTTTTTACACTACACTTTTTTTTTTTTTTTGTGAATGGAAAACTCATTCACATTGGGGGGGGGGAGACTGGGATCTGGGGGCCTCCTTGTTAATGAGGGCTTCCAGATTCCTATAAGCCCCCTGCCTGCGGACCCCCACAACCACAGGCCACATGCATGTCCCCGTGTGCGTGGGAGTCCAAAGCCGCGGCACAGTGATCCGAAGGAACGGCACGGGTATACGTTTCCATTAGAGTGCACACATCGGCTCTCAAAAAGAGCGAATATCTCCTAAACAGAGCGCACATTTAGGAGATATTCGTTTTATCTATAGGTAAGATTTATTATAAGCTCACCTGCAGGTAAAAGTTTTGAAGAAGAGTTGGCTACCACTTTACGGTACGTCCTTCATTATGTGCTAGTATGAAATGCACGAGGTAGCAGGTGGTAGTGGGGGCTTTTTAGGGTTTACAAAATGGTGATGAGGAGGTGGAATATCACTTCCTCACTGCTTGTCAAACACCCTCTCAAAAGCTATCCCTCGCTGATTGCTCTTCAGAGGGTAACTCAAGTGCAAACAGGTCCTTTCAGCATTAGTTTGGTCCTCTATCACTTGATGCAATGCACGATCGATCTATCTCTATATATAGGATTGTGGGGATAGCAGATCGATCTTACAGCACACGAGCTTTCTGACTACATAGAATATTGCATTTTAATACGGTCTTAGGGGGAAAAGACTATTTAATGGCTGATAACAGAGTGTGATAAGTGCCAAGACTTAGACAACAGTCTGACATTGGCCTTTCCAAAGGGCATAAAGGTTGTCAGTTTAGAATCTCAACTACGGCACCCACATGTCTGGAGTTTGCATGTTCTCCCTGTGCCTGTGTGGGTTTCCTCTGGGTACTCCGGTTTCCTCCCACACTCCAAAGACATGCTGGTAGGTGAATTGGCTCCTGTCTAAATTGGCCCTAGTATGTGTATGTATGAATGTGACTTAGGGACCTTAGATTGTACACTACTCGGGGGCGGGGACTGATGTGAATGTACAATATATATGTAAAGTGCTGCGTACATTGATGGCGCTATATAAGTACCTGAAATAAATAAATACATACATTGTTGTACATCCAACAACGCCAATATCAAACCCGCCCTGCAGGCCAGAGTACTTGGTGTCATTCTGGACTCCAACCTATCCTTCCAGCCCCAAGTCCAATCTTTAACAAACTCGTGCAGACTCCACCTCCGCAACATCGCCAAAATTTGCACGTTCCTAACCCCAGAAACCACTAAACAGCTCATCCACTCCCTCATCATATCACGACTCGACTACTGCAACTCCCTCCTCACTGGCCTGCCTCACCGCTGGCTATCCCCACTTCAGTCCATCCTGAATACGGCTGCCAGACTCATTCACCTTTCCAACCGCTCCATCTCTGCCACCCCCCTCTGCCAATCCCTCCACTGGCCTCCACTCAGTGTCCTCCACCCCTCTCTGCCAATCCCTCCACTGGCCTCCACTCAGTGTCCTCCACCCCCCTCTGCCAATCCCTCCACTGGCTTCCGATTGCACAACGGATCAAATTCAAAATCCTAACACTGACGTACAAAGCCGTCCACCATACTGCCCCGAACTACATCACCGACCTAATATCCAAGTACCGCCCAACACGCACACTCCGCTCCTCACAAGACCTCCTTCTCTCTAGTTCCCTGGTCTCCTCCTCCCATGCCCGCCTCCAGGACTTCTCCAGGGTGTCACCCATCCTCTGGAACTCCCTTCCCCAACCCATCAGATTATTACCTACTCTCCTCTCCTTTAGGCGCACCCTGAAAACCCATCTCTTCAGGGAAGCCTACCCCACCCCCTGCTAACTTGACCGACCTCCTCCACTCTTCCTACCACTCCATCCCCCACAGCTATCTCCTCCTGTGCCACCATCCCCTCCCTCCTAGATTGTACGCTCCAAGGAGCAGGGCCCTCGATCCCCTCATGTTTTGCATTGTATTGGTATTGTTCTGTCACATGTTCTGTCCCCCTTTGTAATGTACAGCGCTGAGCGAACTATTGGCGCTTTATAAATACTGTATAATAATAATAATAATTTATTTTTACTTGTAATATAAACATAAGGCTCCATGCACACAAGCATTTTTTAAGCTCCTAAAAGCTAAATAGTGTTCTCTTATGTGTCCATGCACACTGCTTTAGACTATTAACATTTTTTGAGCTTCTGTATTTAGGATCAGAAAAAAAAAACCCAAAACACTATTCACAGCGTTTTTATCCAGCGTTTGAGCTTGCAAACGCTAGTGTGCATGGAGCCCAAAACGCTCTGTCAGTCCTGTTATACTCACTGTAATTCCTCTATCCGGCTTGTTGTCAGAGCCGCCATCAGATCACTGAAATGAGGACCCTCCAGATTATTCATAGACAGGTCCAGTGTCCTCAGTGTCGTGTTATTTCTTATTCCAGATGCCAGGTGGGGGCAGGAACTGTCTGTCAGCTGATTAGAGGACAATCTGTAGAAGGAGAGAAGAATGTTACCAGAAGAAAATGAATCCCTCTTGTGACGGTTGCGCGGCGTCAGACCCCAGCCCTTCTCACCAACTTCTGACCGAAGGACCAGCTGATCTCACACTACGCTGTCACTTGCGTAACAATGCCACTCTCAGCTGTGCCCTGCACAAAGATTTTCCAGCTCGCAGGACCACAGTCTATGTGCCAGCAGCCTGAGAGCGATTGTTACTGGGTTATTTTAATTACACAATTAACCCTTCACACTGCCACCACCTCCTTTTTACAGAGGAAGAGGAAACTCACAAATCTTAGCAATAACACTATGATATTAGTATAAGCGTCTGTACCACACATGGTTACCACAGACAGATGTATTCAGAGGATTATTACATACAGTAGCGATCTTCAGAGACAGGGATTCTTTAGTTTACTTTAAAAGCTTTAGAAACAGTTCAACACTTTTCAGTTAATAGGATTTATTACTAAAAAAGGTCAAAATGGTACATTTAAAATATTTACAGAAAAAGATGTAACAAATATATTTATAAAGAGAGTAACAACAGATAAATAAAAGAAAGAAGTTTCAGAAGGCAGAATACTTGCGAAAGTCCTTGGTTTGAGCAATCATCCTAACAAAAAAGTTGCCTTTGCTCTCAAGATGGTTCCTGAATGATGTTAAAAGGGAGAGCTACCTTTTCTCCAGGCTGTCAGTCTTTTTCTATTATCTCAAAGGGGTGTCTCCTGAGAACAAATAGCCAATCACCCCATTTGGGGATGGGTGTTAGGCGGTGACCAAGGTTAGGACCAAATCCCTTAGAACAGGGGTCCTCAAACTGCGGCCCGCCGAGGACATTTACGCCGGGCAGGGGCGTATCTGCCGCCAGGCAAGGGACTAGGGTTTGGCAGGTTGGGAGAGCTCGGCAGGGCTCGAGCGGGAGGCAGAAGGGACCAATGCCGTCGCTGCAAAGGGCTGTGCTTGGCCAGGGGGGCGTGCTCATGTGTGCTAGAGCTGGGCGTGTTTGGACGTGTTCGTGTGTGCTCGGCTGTGAGGATGGGTGAGAAGAGAGAAAACCTGTCAGCCATGGAGCCGGCTGGAGAGGGGGCCGGGCGGCACATAGAGGATCGTGCATTTCTCTTTTGCTCTATGTGCCGCCGATCACCTCCCCTATCCATCTCCTGCATGTCAGCTACTGTATGCTCCCCCATGGCCGCCCCCCCCTCCCTCCAGCACTGCAGGGGATCGGTCAGCATATGCAGTCCCCAGTGCTGACAGTCCCCCCCCTCACACACAGACCGGAGAGCAGAGAGAAAGCTGCCCCTCCTCCTCCCGTCCTATCCTCCTGTGTCTGCCCCGCCCACACTTCCAGCCAGCCTTGTGTATTCTTTCCTCTCTTTCTCCCTCTTCTCTCTCGCCCCCCCTCTCTCTTTTCTCTCCCCCTCTCTCTCTCCCCCCTCTTTCTCTTTTCTCTCTCCTCCTCTCTCTCCCCCCTTCCCCCTCTCTCTCTCTCTTTCTCTCTCTTCCCCGCTATCTCTCTTCCCCACTCTCCCCCTCTCTCTCTTCCCCCCTCTCCCTCTCTCTCTCTTCCCCCCACCCTCTCTTCCCCCCTCTCTCTCCCTCCCTCTCTCCCCCCCTCTCCCTCCACATCTCTCTCCCCCCCTCTCCCTCCACATCTCTCTCCCCATCTCTCTCTCAGTGTCAGGGAGACCCCCTGACACTGAACAGTGGATGGTCAGGTCAGGTGACAGGAGGGCTCATATGAGGCTCTGATTGGTCACTGCTGTAAAGTCAGATTCTCCCGTGTATGACCTCCTACAATCTCATCTCTTTTACTTGTTGCCAAACTATATACAATATCAGATTATAACAAGGTTATGGGAAATATTTTTTGGCCAATTATAGTGTGACATGATTCTAAGATTTGGGCAGCAGTCTTGGACTGGCTACCTAAAGAGTCTGAAAAAAATGATCAATTTTGCTTAAATTAATTATTTTTTTCATAATATGATTGTCTCAGTCAGTCCTGTTATACTCACTGTAATTCCTCTATCCGGCTTGTTGTCAGAGCCGCCATCAGATCCCCGAAATGAGGACCCTCCAGATTGTTCCCAGACAGGACCAGTGTCCTCAGTGTCGGGTTATTTCTTATTCCAGATGCCAGTTGGGGGCAGGAACTGTCTGTCAGGTGATTATCATACAATCTGTAGAAGAAGAGAAGAATGTTACCAGAAGAACAACATTCATTTTACCCCCAGGAATGAATGGAACAATTAGTGCCAGATCAAGGTCAACAGGGTGAAAAGGGCAAACTGCGCCCTCCCCCCCCCCGGGGCTAACAGTGGTATTGCGGCATCATGTAGTTTGAGGCCCATGAAAATGCTCACATTAGCAGATGCATGGGGGGTGCCGCTGTGTGTCTGCTAAAGGGAAGCACATTCTGTGCGTGATGGGAAAACATGCTATTTTGCAAGAGTGGGCCAAGATTCGGTCCATGTATGGGCAGGTTGGTTGTACCAAAGTTGATCCATCAGTCGTCCTGGGTACAACCATCCCGTTGTATTTCTTACATGCAATTACTGTGTCCAAGTCTCCAGATCACAATAGTAACAAATTTCAAAGAATCCGAATAAAATCACAGCAAATCAAACAAAATGTATTTATTTCATTCGGTTGTTTTAAGCATTCACATGAAACAAATGGTTCAGATTAATTCATAACAGCTGGTTTTACCTCCTGTGTGCAAACCCCCCCCCAAATACTCACCTAAGCCCCTTCTCGATCCAGCGATGTGCACTGGCTATCCCAGGACTTCCTCTTCTCGTTAGCTAAGACAGAAGCAGGAACCATTGGCTCTCACTGTTGTCAATCACAGCCAGTGAGCCAATGATAAGAGAGAGGGTGCAGGGCCGAGCCGGGGCTCCATGTATGAATGGCCACACGGAACAGCAGGTGCCCCCATAGCAAGCTGATTGCTGCGGGGACACCCTACAGCAGGAAGGGGCCAGGAGAGTCTGCGAGGGACCTGATAAGAGGAGGATCCGGGCTGCTCTGTGCAAAACCACTGCACACAGCAGGTAAGTATAACATGTTTGTTATTTTTTCTAAAAAAAAAAAAAAACCTTTAGAATCACTTTAACCACTAGGGGACCGCCCGCTGTACATATACTGCTACAAGGCGGCCAATGTGCGCAGGATCACGTATATAAACCTGATTCTGCATTTCAGGGTAGGGGGCGTGTGCTAGGTGCGACACTGATCATGGCTGCGGGTGTCAATCACCGGGTCCCTCCCGGTGATTAACCGCCAGAGCCTGGCGATTGCCGGCAAACACTGGCGGGGAGGAAGGTTGCATTGTTTTCAATGGAGCTCTCCTCCCTGGCAGTTTTCAGCACTCTGCTGAGCAGAGCCTTCCCGAATCAGTGTGTAACAGTGAAGCACACACCCAAGTCAGTTCCCCCCCAGTGTCAGAATGTCTGCTTCAGTCGCTGATCGCCGCTAATATTAGTATTAAAATAAAAATCCAGTATCTATACCGCCATTTGTAAACGCTATAACTTTCACATAAACCAATTAATTTACACGTATTGGGATTACATTTTTTAGCAAAGACACGGAGCAGAATACATTTTAGCGTAAATTTATGACAAAATTTGATTTTTAAATTTTTTACTGGACATGTTTTATAGCAAAAAGTCCAAAATATTGTTTTTTTTTTTCTAAAAAATTTCGGCCTTTTTTTTGATAGCGAAAAAATTTTAAAAAACGCACAGGCGATCAAATACCACCAAAAGAAAGCTCAATTTGTGGGGAAAAAGGACGTAAATTTCATTTTGGTGCAGCGTTGCATGACCGCGTGCTTGTCAGTTAAAGTAAAGCAGTGATATATATATATACACACGTGATTCATGCTGGTTTTCACACCCATCCCAGATAGCGTCAGATTGCCCGTCACTACTCAAGTAATCACATTTAACCCCTTGACTGCCGGGAAGATGCTTATATACAATAAACCTCCATTGTTAGTATACTGTCTGAACGGATCAATATCTTTTTTTTTTTTTTTTGTATTTCAATGTTTTTATTCATTTATAAGCAGTTAAAGAAGACAGAAGCAACAAAACACGCCCACGCAGGGGCCATCAATTGAACATAAAAAAAAAAAGAAAGAAAAACAGTGCTCCAACAATAAGAGAGCAAAAGGTTTGCCCACGCAGGGGCTATCAATGGCACATAAATTACATCAAAATTAGTATAACACCGACAGTAACTCAAACCAAAGGCAGCTATCCACCGCCACACCAAGAACAAACAGAAAAAGAAAAGGAAGCAGGAGTACAAAAGGAAAAAGATGACAAGACCAAGAGCAGGGGTCAGAGAACGCCAATACCGAGCAACATCACAACCCCAGACTAGCCAGGGGGAGCGTGGGAAAGGCATATTGCAACCACGGCTCCCATATTTTCTAGAATTTCCGTTGGGAGTCGTTACAGATACTCGACATCTGTTCATTGAGCATCAGAGTGGTCATACGGTCCCGCACCCCCTGAAGAGGGACAAACGGCTGGATCAATATCTTTGATCAGATCAGCACTATACAAGTGTTCACATTAGTATAGTGTCCCCAAAAATGCAGCGTTAGCGGGATCAGCCCTGGCCCCTGCCAGCACCTGTGTTTAGCCCCCTACACTTGACCCCTTCTCCCCCAGCAAGTGCAGTGTCAGTAGGCCACTGTCACTTGATACATTGCACACAAAACCACAGTGTTTGCAGAATCAGGCCTGATCTCTGTTAGCACTTGCCGGTAAATTTTGATGACTCTCATATGCAGCAGAGTGCCAGTACTAGTGCCGCGCTAACTTCTGGTGAACTGGCGAGCACCAGCGGCCTAGTACATCCTGGTCTTTCACATACCAGCACTGCAGTATCATTTGGTGACGTTGCGAGTCCCATAAGTGCAGTACAAGCTGGTGCGGTGGTGAGTATAAGTATTGTCCAGCAACCACCCAGATATTCGCACACAGGCCCTAGTAGAGCCCTTAGTATCCTTCCGGATGTGCTTGCAAATCCCGACTGGCAGCTCACAAATTCTGCAGCACCCGTACTTCTCCCATTCACTGCCCAACCCGGAATTCAGATGGAAACACCAAATTTAACTCCTCCCCTTGATTTTCTGGAGCTGTTTTTCACGTGTAGAGATGTGCTGGTTGCTTTAAAACTTAAACAACAGTTGCAAAGCATTTTTTTTCTTTTCCCACTTTGTGAGTGACAGACAGGGAAAGCAGGACTGTGCTCTGATTGGTTGTTGCTACAGCTGAGAAGGATCCACCCATAGCAGCACTGTTGCAGCTGAACTTATAATTGGCTGTGGAGGAAAAGAGAGAGGGAAAAAAAAGGAAGAAGAAAAACATGTGAAGAAGGAGACATTTTCAGGGGACTGCATGGAGCAAGGGCTCCTGGTGTAAGGTCACAGAGTCTCACTCTCTGTGCTGCTAGAGCCCATGGACTGGGCTGGGAGTGTGTAGCAGAGATATTGTTGCAGGAGGACAGTGTGCAAATCAAGGATTGTCCTGCCTGACACTCAGGATTACAGCCACTCAAGTGCATGTGTCTCTCAAAGTCTGGAGCTGCTGTAAGAGAGAGGATTTCTACTGCTGTCTAATGCTATCTAGAGGACAATCCAGAAACAGTGAGTACTCTGTGATGAAAGGGGATTTTGATATTGCTGCATTTGCTGTTCATCTCTGGAGAATGGTGATGAGAAAGCCTGCTCTCTAATTCTCAGAGTGGCACAGATCTTGGAAAGCCCAAGCTGCGCAGAATTAGCTATTCCTGCTGCTGATTGATGAGAGAACTCTGTCTCTGTATATTACTGGTGATTGTCTCCTCAAAACTTGTGTTGTGGCTGAAGAGTGTGTTTTAGTTCCAAGTCCCCACAGAAGCTTGCTGCTTTGAATACACTGAGCAAGTGTCAGTACATCAGGATTTCACCTGGATGGTAAAGATTTGTTGAAGTGTTGTTTTTTTCCTATTGCAATGTTCACTGGAAGATTCTGCCTAAAGGAGACTGTGCTATCCTGCTACCATTGGATTACAAATACTCTCCCATGCAGAGAGTGAGCGCTCTTCCATTGATTAAAGGGCCCCAACGTTGAGAGACTTCAAGTTTCATCTCACTGGCCAGTGGTTAGGTAGGACATTTCTGCTCTAGATAGTACTGCTATAACAAATGTCAGTAAGCTGCTAAACCTCATTAACAGTTATTGTTTCATGTGTAAATGTCACTCTCCTATGCCACCCTAGTCAGTGTGATACTAGTCAGTGTGATCCTAGTCAGTGTGATACTAGTCAGATTTTGGAGTCTTTGCCAAGTGAATTGTGACTTCTTACTAACTGTGTCATGCACAGTGGTATCTGTGTTTTATGTACATTACCTGTGTTACATCAGCCAGTTCTTTTTCAGAGTTTGTCTTCAATAAAACCCATAAAAAATATTCTCAGAGTGTCGGAGTGTTCTGGGTATAATCGGAGGTGTCACCAGATTCAAGTGGATGCTGAACCTATATATCTAGCCAAGATCCACCCAAGGGTGTGCTACACACGGAAGATCTGTATGCATTGATTGTGGATCAAAGCAATCTATATGCACAATTTATGGCCGCCAACCCAAATTCTAACCTTGCCAGACAATTCGTATGGAAACTCATTACAGTTTCCGAATTTAAATTTTTTTTGGACCTATTCCTCAACATGGGCATTACTAAATAAAAATGAGTTGTATTGGTCCACAGACCCGATTCATCATATGCTGTGTTCTCTGCTGCCATGGCCAGGCATAGATATGAGAGTATATTGTGTTTTATGCATTTCAATGACAATACATTCTGTTGTCCTCGAGGTGACCCTGAATTTGACCGGCTCCACAAAATTCAGCCCCTCGTAAATCACCTTAACCAAAAAATTGCAGATGTCTATACTCCCCAGCAAAATATCTGCGTTGATGAGTCCCTCATTAATTTTTCTGGCCGCCTTGCATTCAAACAATTTCTCCCCAGTAAGCGTGCCAGATATGGGGTCAAGATGTAGAAGACCTGTGAGAGAGCAACAGGCTATACATATAAGTTTCGGATTTATGAGGGAAAAAGATCGTCACGAGGAGACCCACGGATGCCCAGACTACATGGGGAGTAGTGACAAGATAGTTTGGGACTTGGTGTCATCCTTTCCACATGGGGTACCACTAATACGTGGACAATTTTTATTCAAGCGTGCCACTATTTAGACATTAGAAGTGGGTGGATGCAGGGCAGTATATTCTAATGGTGGGCATACCACACACTTTCTGGCAGAGATTTCTTTTTTTTTTTTTGTATGCAGCCTGTGGACTGAATGGAAAAAAAAAAGAGAAGAACATAGCATATATACCCAACAAGGATCAGCAACATACTGGTACATCCCTGGACTTTGAATGGTTATACCAGGATGATGCCTACAGCTGCAGGCATCATCCTGGTATTGTTTTTTTCAGCCGGCGATCAGCTTTCATGTACAAGCAATCATAGTGGCTAATTAGCTGCAGGATTGCTTTTACAAGCAGCGGGAGACAACACCCCATCCCCTGCTGCCTTCCACGGCCTTCTCGCGCAGTCCTGTGCTATCGGGGGAACCTGAGAATGCAGCCGGTGTTTCTGCCAGCTGACCATAGAGCTGATTGGAGACCAGAATGGTGCCAATCATCTCTATAGTCTAAGAAATCGTAAGCTACGAGCATTTTATCACTTCAGTTTCACAGGATATAAACAGCGCCATTTGTAAATTGGGAAAGCATCTGATCACACTGATCTCTTTTGATATTAGATAATGTAAGGGCAGAGGAGATATCTAGAGTCTGATAGACCCCAGATTTCTCAAAAGAATATATGACAATGCCCATTGAAGTTATAGGGAATGTTTGCATTCCCTGTAATAGCATTAAAAGTGATAAAAAAAAAAATTAAAAGGGACAGTGTAAAAACAATAAAAAAAATCTAAATAACTTAAAAAAAAAAAAAAATCACCCTTGCCCCCCGCGTGCACACTTGTGCCTGTGTGCGTGAGCGTTGACCCTGTGCTGGTATGTAAACAGCAGTTGCACCATGCATGTGAGGTATCGCCACGAACGTCAGATCAAGGGCAGTAATTCTAGCACTAGACCTCTATAAATCTAAAATGGTAGCTTGTAAAGGCTTTTAAAATGTTGCCTACGAATATTAAAAACGTATGCAGTTTGTTGCCATTGCACGGGGCATGCACAGTTTTAAAGCATGTCATGTTTGGTATCTATATGCTTGGCATACTATCATCTTTTATATTTTTCCAAATAATTGGCCAATATATTGTGTTTTTGTGCATTAAAATAAAAAAAGCGTATTTTTTTTTAAATTGCTTTGAAAAATCGCTGCGCGAGTACTATGTGACATATCAAATTGCTGCACCCACCATTTTATTCATTAGGGTGTCTGCTTTAAAAAATTATATCATGTTTGGGGGTTTAAGTTAATTTCCTATTAAAAAATACTGATTTTTTTTCATGTGAACAAAAAAGTGTCAGAAAAGGCTTGGTCTTCAGGTGGTTAGAAGAGTGAATGATATATGACATAAACTTCTAATACTGGGCATTACATGCCACCACATCCCAAAATGACCCCTTTTTGGAAAGTAGACACCCCAGACTATTTGCTGAGAGGCATGTTGAATCAATAGAAGAATTCATTTTTTTGCCACAAGTTTTTGGAAAATGACCAAAAAAAATATATATATATTTTTTTTTTTACACAAAATTGTCATTTAAATGATTTACTGCTCACACATGCCATGGTTATATGTGGAATTACTCCCCAAAATACATTCTGCTACTTCTCCCGAGTATGGGGGTACCACATGTGAGAGATGTTTTGTCAGTCTAGCCAAGTACAGGACCTCAAAATCCAATAAGCACCTTCAGGCTTTTAAAGGACTTTATTTCCTCATTACACTTCCAGACTACCTATCACAGTTTCGGAGGCCCTGAAATGCCAGGATAGCACCAAACACCCCCAAATGACCCCTTTTTGGAAAGTTGACACCCCAAGGAATTTGATAAGAAGCATGGTGAGTATTTTGCAGAACTCGTTTGTTGCCACAAGTTTTTGGAAAATGAAGAAAAAAAACAAACATATTTTTTCTATTCTTTTTTTATATTTCAATACCGTGTGAGAAAAAATGAGATCTGCAAAATACTCACCATGCCTCTTTTTAAATTCCTTGGGTGTCTACTTTCCAAAAAGGGGTCATTTGGGGGGGGGTTTGGTGCTATCCTGGCATTTCAGGGCCTCTGAATCTGGTAGTGAGGAAGTGAAATGAGGAAGTTACGCACCTTCAGGCTTTCAAAGTGGTCATTAGATTTCAGGCTCCTGTATGTGGCTAGGCTCCCAAAAAGTCTCACACATGTGGTACCCCCATACTTGGTAGAAGAAGCAAAATGTATTTTGGGGTGTAATTCCACATATACCCATGGCTTGTGCGAGAAATATATAATTTAAAATGACAACTTTGTGTTAAAAAAAAAAACGTTTTTGTCATTTTCCAGAAACTTGAAATAAAATAAATCTTCCATGGACTCAATATGCCTCTCAGCAGATAACTTAGGGTGTCTACTTTCCAAAAAGGAATAATTTGGGGGTGTTTGTACTATCCTGGTATTTTAGCACCTCAAGAAATGTGATGGGCAGTCAGAAAGTAAAAGCTGTGTAAATTCCATTATCTTCTATACCATAGTTTGTAGACGCTATAACTTTCACACAAAGCAATCAATATACACTTATTGGGATTTTTTTTTACCAAAAACATGGAGCAGAATACATTTTGGCCTAAATTTATAACTAACTTTGAGTTTATATATTTTTTTAGCCAAAAGTAAAATATATAGTTTTTCTTCAAAATTTTCTTTTTTTTTGTTTATAGCGCGAAAAATAAAAAGCGCACAGGTGATCAAATACCACCAAAAAAAAGCTCTATTTGTGTGAAAAAAAGGACGTAAATTTCATTTGGGTGCAGCATTGCATGACCGCGTAATTATCAGTTGAATTAGTGCAGCACCGAGTAGCAAAAAAAGAGGCCTGGTCATTAAGGGGGGTAAATCCTCTGGAGGGCAAGTGGTTAAATAGTGGGCCGGCAAGTTGGCCGCCATGTCCTTAATGATCACAGGTCTGCAAAAACTTTTTTTTAAGAGCTGTTTTGGTTATTCCACGTAATCTTTATGTTTTTTGGTGCGCTGAATCCGAAAATGACCATTTTCGGATTCAGCGCACCAAAAAACATAAATGTCACATAAAACGTGATGTCCATTTTGTCATAGGACATCACGTTTCCTGACAATTTAGGTAACTATGTTAAATAAGGCAATACCTCAAAATAAATGGAAATAGACTTATACAATTTAAGTTTTATTACAATTTTTTCATGAAAATCCTTTATGAACTGAAATGAGCTCACCTACACACACTAAACTCGATTCTTCTTCCCTGTGAGGCTCCTCTTGGTGCATTTACTCTTGTGAGTAGCATCTGGAATGTCTCTCTGAAGCATCCAACAGTAGTCTGCCATCATTGTAAGGCTCCATTTTCCCTGGTATCTCCTTTTCATCTCTTTAATGTCTTGGTGGAATCATTCACCTTGTTCCTCACTCACAGCTCCCAAATTTTCAGGAAAGTAGTCAAGGTGGGACTGGAGGAAATGCACTTTCAAACTCATCAGGCAACCTAAAGCTTGAAATGCTTTCAGCATTCGTCTGACAATCTTTTTGTAGTGAGGATCTTTGTTACTGCCTAAAAATTTCTGTACGACTTCTTTAAATGCAATCCACTCTTCTTTTTGAGGATCCGTCATGGTATTGACAAACTCTTGATCAGCTATAAGCCTTCTAATGTCTGGTCCGACAAACACACCTTCCTTCAATTTTGCCTCCGACAGGCCTGGAAACTTGGTGACCAAGTATTTGAAGGATTCTTCATCTCTTGGAAGTGATTTTACGAATTGCTTCATCAATCCCAATTTTATCTGGAGAGGTGGTAGAAGAACTTTATGGGAAGGTACCAAAGTTTCTCGGAGGACATTTTTTTCACCGACTGTTAGCACCCTTGGCTGCCAACTCTTTTTGGTCCAGTGATTTTGTCGGTCTCGACTGTCCCATAGACACAGAAAACAAGGGTATTTGGTATACCCAGCTTGTTGACCGAGCAGCATGCACAAGACCTTCAAATCCCCACACACTTGCCAACCATGGTCTTCATATTTAAGTTTACGAAGAACCAATTCCAAGTTCTCGTAGGTTTCCTTCAAGTGTACGGAATGACCTTCATGTATGGAAGCGTAAAAACCACCATTGTGGAGTAAAACTGCTTTGAGACTTCTTTTTGAAGAGTCTATAAAAAGACACCATTGCTCTGAATCATATTGGATTTTAAATTGACCCATCAGACCTTCGACATCGATGCAATAAACCAACTTGTCTTCCTGGGCGAAGTAAGGAACAAACTCCTTTTCACAATGTCTGAACCATGAAGATGACACTCCTGGCAACAATAAATTCCTGCTTTTCAGCCTTCATCTGAGTAGCTCAGTGGCATCTTTGGGAAGATTCAAGTCTCTTACCAAATCATTCATCTCCTCCTGAGAAAACAATTTTGGTCTTGTATCCTCTTCAAAGTCAGAACTTGATTCGTCATCTGGTTCAGGTATGACTTCACCTTCATCGGAGCTAGGTATCTCTTCCAAGGTAGCAGGGGGCTTGAGTACTGGTATATCTGTGCCATGTGGGATGGGACGAATTGCTGAGTGAAGATTGGGGTATGAAATGGAATGCTTCCATTTGGAATTAAACCCTTTCACATCGCATGAACAAAAGTAACAGTCGTCACTATGGTTCTTTTGCTCTCGCCATACCATAGGAATCCCATAACGGAAAGATTTTTTCTTACCCTTGAACCAGTTTCGGAGGTCCTCAACACACCGTTTGCACACTTTATGAGGCGCCCAAACTTTATCTTGATCTCCAATTTTTAGTCCAAAGTATGCCAAGTATACTTTTTTCACAAAGTCTGTAATATTCTGCTGTTGCTTCAACACTGTATATTCACCACAGATGAAACAGAAACTGTCTGGCGAATTAATACACTTTCGCGGAGCCATGAGATAACAGTTGAAGAATGACACGAACTGCGATGAAAAAGTGTGAACAGCCTAGAACCAAGAACCTGATGATGATTCGTGTACAAGTGTGGACTGCAGGAGAGAGCAGCTCTGTGTCTGTACACAAGAAGTTACAGTGCTGGCCACGCCTCCCTGCACTGACCTGAGCTGCTGCTATCTGCCCTTTGTCTCCCTCCCACTGGATTCTTCAGGAAAGATTAACCCCTTCTACCGTTAGAAGCACAGAAGCTCAGGGCTGAGGCTTATACATACAGCATGCTGCTGAGTATCCCAGTAGTCAGACATGTCACTCAGAGCAGCACTTGTATTCACCCCCTTTGCAGGGGGGGAGGGGCAGAGATTGTTTACCTGCAAATAACAACAAAGGGCCAGAAGAGAACTAGGGAAATTAGGAAATATAATTTTTTTCCCTAAAACTTGCTTAGCTTATGTACAGTTATGTTCAAAATAATAGCAGTCAGACATCACTAACCGGATCAATCACTGTTTTTGGTAGAAATGATATTTCTACATGGCAAATAATTTCCTAGCAGGTGTAGTAGAGTAATAGAAATCCAACAGACCCAACAGTCATGACATGCATGCTGCTGATTCTGTGTCATTGAATCACTCATTGAGGGGCGTGTTCAAAACAATAGCAGTGTGGAGTTCTATTAGTGAGGTCATTCATTCTTTGAAAAACAGGTGGCAATTATTGCCCTTATCTAAGGAAGGAAGGCAGCAAATGTTGTACATGCTGGTTACAGTGCATTTCTCTCTGAAATGGGTCGTTCCAGACATTGTTCAGAAGAACAGCGTACCTTGATTAAAAAGTTGATTGGAGAGGGGAAAACATATAAAGAAGTGCAGAAAATGATCGGCTACTCAGCTAAAATGATCCCAAATGCTTTAAAATGGCAACCAAAACCTGAAAGACGTGGAAGAAAGCGAAAAACTACCATTGGAATGGATAGAAGAATAGCCAAAATGGGGCGGACTCAGCCAACAATCAGCTCCAGGAAGATGAAAGAAGGTGTGACGTTCCCTGTGAGGACTGTTACAATTAGAAGACGCCTATGTGAAGCCAAGCTATCTGTAAGAAGTCCCCGCAAAGTCCCACTGTTGGGAAAAAGACGTGCTGAAGAGGTTACAATCTGCCAAAGAGCACATTGACCGGCCTAAAGAGAAATGGCGCAACATTTTGTGGACTGATGGAAGTAAGATTGTTCTTTTTGGGTCTAGTGGGCGGAGACAGTTTGTCAGATGACCCCCAAACACTGAATTCAAGCCACAGTACACTGTGAAGACAGTGAAGCATGGTGGTGCAAGCATCATGATATGGGGATGTTTCTCATACTACGGTGTTGGGCCTATTTATCGCATACCAGGGATCATGGATCAGTTTGAATCCATCAGAATACTTGAAGAGGTCATGCTGCCTTATGCTGAAGAGGAAATGCCCTTGAAATGGGTGTTCCAACAAGACAACGACCCCAAACACACCAGTAAACGTGCAACATCTTGGTTCCAGGCCAACAAGATCGACGTTATGGAGTGGCCAGCCCAATCCCCGGATCTTCATCCAATAGAAAACTTGTGGGGTGACATCAAAAATGCAGTTTCTGAGGCAAAACCAAGAAATAGAGAAGAACTGTGCAATGTGGTCCAATCATCCTGGGCTGGAATACCTGATCACAGGGGCCAGAAGTTGGGTGACTCCATGCAACACAGATGTACAGCAGTTCTCAGAAACAGTGCGACTACAACCAAATATTCATGAAGTCATTCAAAGGAAAGCACAGTATATGTATATAAGGTTTTTTTGGCATTTTATATCTTAAATGCACTTATGTGAATTAATTAATAGTAATTTGGACTTTAAATTAGGTTAAAAACCCATAATATAAAAAAAAACAAAAATTAATTTTTTTTTATAAATTTGAAGACAGTTTTGCATTTTGTGGCAAATCATGACGTCTAGGAGTTTTTTCAATATTTTATTTGTTTTCAGCACACCAAAATACATGGAAATTAGATGAAAATAATCAAACAGCTTTTTAGTCGCAGACCTGTGTGACCGATGACTCATCTACTGTTAGCGAGATTCCTGGCTGTCAGCAGAATGTAAAGAAAACAAATGCCAGTTTAATAACAATGTAAAAAAAGAAACAGTGTGGGGGTCCCCCACCCATACCAGGCCCTTCAGGTGTGGTATGGATTGTAAGGGGAACCCCACACTAGAATATGAAAAAAACAAGTGCCCTCCCTCCTGAACCATACCAGGCCACGTGCCCTCAACATGGAGGAGTGCTTTGGGACAAAGCACCTTGTTCCCATGTTGATGCGGACAAGGGTCTCTTCCTCACAACTTGGGGCAGTGGTTGAGGGGTCTGCAGCTGGGGGGGCTTATCAGATTCTTGAAGCCCCATTTGATGAGGGGGACCCCAGATCCCAGTCCCCCCATGTGAATAAGTAGGGTGTACATAGTACTTCCTACTCATTCACCAAAAAAACTCAAAGTTAGCAAAAGCAAACAGTTTTTGATAAGTCCTTTTATTAAAATTGGTTGATCGGTTTTCAATCTATTCGAATTCTAATCGTTCTGAAAATGTGGAATTTGTTCAAAAATGAGCAAAACACACACTGCTTCACCTCAAAAACGCTTGAAAAATTACTAGCATTTTTGCGGCGTTTGTGAAGCATTTTTCAAGCGGAACATCCTGGACATGTGACTTACTTTTATAGCTCAAATTGGGCAGATTTGCACATTTTGGTATCTTACGGCATCTGAGTGTGAGGCAAGATACCTAATAGCATTTTTTTAAAAAGAATGTTGGAATTCACTAAAAAACGCTACTAAAATACCGTACGAGTTATTTTATCAAGTCATGCAGTATTTTAGTAGTGACGACCATGTGTTAATGTTTCAGCTGTCAGCCGGGTTGCCAACTGACCACTGAATTTAAAAGAAAGAATTGCCAGCAATTAGAAAATAATAAAAAAATGGCATCCCCCCCCCCCCCCCCCCCGTCCATACCAAGCCCTTAAGGTCTGATATGGATTTTGAGGGGAACCCCCACCCCAAGAAAAGAAAAAAAATCCATACCAGACCCTTATCCGAGCATGCAGCCCAGAAGGTCAGGAAAGGGGGGGGAACACGAGCGAGTGCTCCCCCCCACCTCCTGAACCATACCAATCCACATGCCCTCAACATGGGGGGGTGCTTTGTTGATGGGGAGAAGGGCCTCTTCCCCACAACCCTGAGTTGTGGTGGGGGGCTTATCAGAATCTGGAAGCCCCCCTTTAGCAAGGGGCCCCCAGATCCCGGCCCCCCCCCATGTGAATGAGTATGGGGTATACGGTACCACTACCCATTCACAAAAAAAAAAACAAAAAACCTGTAGTGTGAAAAAAGACAGGAGACGATCTTTGACAAGTCCTTTATTAAAAGAAGGAAAACAAAAGAAAGTAGATCCAACGTCAATCACGATGCAAGCCGCCACCCAAAAAAAAAAAAAACTGCTCTTCTCCCGACGCTGGCTCCCGGCCATCTGACTGCTCTGCTGGCTTGACAGTTCTTAAATATGTAAAGGGCGGGCCCATCACATATGTGAGCCCGCCCCCCTGTGTGACATCATTGACCCAGCATGCCCCGGTCGATGATGGCACACGGGGGCAGGGTCACATGAGTGATGTCACCCCACCCCTTACATATTTAAGAACTGTCAAACCAGCGGAGCAGTCAGATGGCCGGGAGCCAGCGTCGGGACCGAAGCTTTCTTTTTTTTTTTTTTCAGGTTGGCTACGGGCATTGTGATTGACGTTGGAGATACTTTGGGGGACATTCTTTTATTTTCCTTCTTTTAATAAAGGACTTGTCAAAGACGGACTCCTGTCTTTTTTCACACTACACTTTTTATTTTTGTGAATGGGTAGTGATACCATGTACCCCATACTCATTCACAAAAGGGGGGCTTCCATATTCCAATAAGCCCCCCACCCGCAGACCTCCACAACCACAGGAAGAGGCCCTTGTCCTCACCAAAGTACCCCACCCCACTTTGAGGGCATGTGGCCTGGTAAAGTTCAGAATGGGGAAGGGGGGGGGCGCTTGCTCGTCCCCCCCCCTTTCCTGACCTGCCAGGCTACATGCTCAGATAAGGGTCTTGTATGGATTTTGGGGGGGACCCCACGCCTTTTTTTTTTTTTGGTGTGGGGGTTCCCCTCAAAATCCATACCAGACCTGCAGGTGGAGGGGGGTACCCCCACGCTGTTTAATTATTTTTTAATTGCTGGCAATTCTTACATTCAGCTGTTAGTGGGCAACTCTGCTGAAAGCTGAAACAGCCAGACCTTCCCACATGTGTGTTGCGTTTTTGAGGCGGTTACCATTCATTTCAATGGGAAGAGGTGTTTTTGAGGTGTTTTTTTTTTTAACTCCCCAAACATGCCTCAAAGATGCTGCAAGCAGGAGTTTTTACACCGCAAGAGCAACGCCTCAGTGGGAAAACATACACAGATACGCATTCACATACAGAGATACACATTCACAGATACACATTCACATACACAGATATACATTCACATACACAGATATACATTCACATACACAGATATACATTCACATACACAGATACACATTCACATACACAGATATACATTCACATACACAGATATACATTCACATACACAGATATACATTCACATGTACAGGGAAACAGTTTTCTTGAGCTTTTCAGGCAGTTTTTTTAACACAAAAACGCTTCAAAAACTCCTCGGTGTGAAAGCAGCCTAATAGGGAGATCCCCGGCTCACATATCGGATGGTTGTATCACATGACAGGAAGCTCATATGAGGCTCTAATTGCTCATTGCAGGAAGATCAGATTCCCCCGTGTATGACCGAATATTATTTCTTTATATTAGTAACTGGACTAATTTTACAATAATTTTAGGGAGGCTTGAGGAAACACAATTTCATAGATGATAACAATGTGATAAATTCCAAGAATGAGTAAGTTGAGGATTGACTATTCAAATGTTTTGTTTTATCTTTTTATTTTATGTGCTGAAATGTAAATCTGTCCCAGAATATGATGGTCTCAGTCAGTCCTGTTATACTCACTGTAATTCCTCTATCCGGCTTGTTGTCAGAGCCGCCATCAGATCCCTGAAATGAGGACCCTCCAGATTGTTCCCAGACAGGTTCAGTGTCCTCAGTGTCGGGTTATTTCTTATTCCAGATCCCAGGTGGGGGCAGGAACTGTCTGTCAGGTCATTACCAACCAATCTGTAGAAGAGAAGAATGTTACCAGAAGGAAATACACTATATTGTCAAAAGTATTGGCCCCGCCCTCCAAATCATGTGATTCAGGTGTTCCAATCCCCTCCATATCATGTGATTCAGGTGTCCAATCCCCTCCATGGACACAGGTGTATACAATCAAGCCCCTAGGCATGCAGACGGCTTCTACAAACATTGGTGAAAGAATGGGTCACTCTCAGGAGCTCAGTGACTCCAAGCGTGGTCCCGTGATAGGTGGCCACCTGGGCAATAAGTCCATCCGTGACATTTCCTGGCTACTAAATATTCCACAGTCAGCTGTTAGTGGGATTATAACAAAGTGGAAGCCACTGGGAACAACAGCCACTCAGCCACCAAGTGGTAGGCCACGTCACATGATAGGGCGGGGTCAGCGCATGCTGAAGCGCACAGTGCGCAGAAGTCGCCAACTGTCTGCAGAGTCAATAGCTAAAGACCTCCAAACTTGGTGTGGCCTTCAGATGAGCCCAACAACAGTGCGTAGAGAGCTCCATGGAATGGGTTTCCATGGCCGAGCAGCTGCATCCAAGCCTTCCATCACCAAGTGCAATGCAAAGCGTCAGATGCTGTGGTGTAAAGCACGCCACCACTGGACTCTAGAGCAGAGGAGATGTGTTCTCTGGAGTGACCAATCACGCTTCTCTGTCCGGCAATCTGATGGACGTGTCTGGGTTTGGCAGTTGCCAGGAGAACGGTATTTGCCTGACTGCATTGTGCCAAGTGTAAAGTTTGGTGGAGGGGGGATTATGGTGTGGGGGTTGTTTTTCAGGGGTTGGGCGGGGCTCGTCCCTTCCCTGTTTTCTTGAGGCTGTCATTGCTGGTGTCGGCTAGACACCCTGTTTGTGAGTGCATTTTTGACGTTTTAATAAAACATTTTGGTTTTAAACGTACTGCACCATGATTTCCTTTTTTGATTCCCCGAACGTGATCTATGCTATAGAGACGTGATGACTACCTGCTGTTAAGGCTGTTCCATATTGTGCTGATTGGCTGCTTGCAGTATATTGCTCCCAGTTTGGATTACTTCTGCTGATCATCGCTCCCAGAGCAAACGCTATCTTTGCTGATTTATAATCTGGTCAGCATGGAGCTCTGGTGAGTGGACCCATTTCATTCGGTGGTGGATTTTTTTGCACGGTGTTTGATTTATACAAGATTTCAGAACTGTTTAATTACTTTGTTATGGTGGATGGACTTTTATATAAAATTTTTTCTATCACGGACATCATTATTTTAACTAATAATTTTTGTATTTACTTATATTTAGCGCACTCTTGATTTATTCACATCCCTACCAGTTACCAGATGTTCTATCTCATGAAAAATTATATCAGTTCAGCTTTGACATAAACTAAAATATATCTTCTCCAGAAGCAAATCACAATGGAGTTTGTATTGAGGCAGATGAAGATTGCACAGCCAGACAACAACAAAGAGGACTAGATAAATACAGGAGATCATTAGCATTTGACCAGTAGGTCTCCTGGAGTATTTTAATGCTCACACCTGGCTAGTATTACAGAACGGTTCCTGGGGGATTGGGAAGGATCCTATTGACACTGTGACAGACCCAACCGGGACAGGGGCTTTAAGAGGGGACTGCAGGCTAGCCTCTTGCCTATTGACCATGGCCCTGGTGTCTGAGGGGGCTCTATTCTTCGGTGTGTGCCGGGAAGGGGGGGGGGGGCTTTGGAGGAGTTTTACTTGGGATTCAAGTCCATATCTCCCCAAAACACACATACTCTGAGAGCTGGAGGACCAGGATACAGATTTGGGGTCTCTGTGCCTCAACCAGCATTGGCTGCTTCAAACCACCCCCCCCCCCCCTCCTAGACTCAGAGACTCCAAACCTGATAATGAGGACTCTTGCTCTAAGCTGTTTACTAAGGTGTGTTTACTGTCCTTCTACCATTGTGTGCCTCCTAGATGTGCTTTCCCATTGTTAGAGTCACCTGTTTTTGTCTGTCGGCTAGTCCTCCTGGAGATGTGATTAGTATTATGTCCACTTTACCTTGTTACCAAACCATTGTGGCATGTTTATGTGTTTAGGTTTATGTTAATGTGTAATATTTGTTTTTATTGTTCATGAGGGGACTGCCCCTAGTTCTGAAAGATATAAAAAACCTGTGTTCCTGTTCAATATAGTAGTTCCATTTTGCATCAAGCTAGTCTCATCTAGTCTTGGGTACAGTGCCCAGCTAGAACACCTTGGTCCTGTGTCCCAGTGACGAGAAAGTGGTTCTCTGATGGATTCACTCAATCGAGGTGACAAGCGTTCCGTCACAGACACCCTTTGTAAATATCTGCTCAAAAACCCATCACTGAGCATGGGACAGGAATTAAATTTTGTGACCTCTAAGGCAAGATATTGTGAAATGGGGAAACAGCTTTCATTGTTTGAACACTGATTGAAGTAAATTAAAACGTTCTGACTGACATTCTGCAGTTTAGCCACAAGATATCGCTGTTTTGTTCTAACACAGCCTCAGACTGCATAGAGATTTCTTTATTCATGAAGGGGTGGGGTTTTACACTTGGAGAGTGAACAGGAAAAAGGAGAGAGAGCAGCCATGCTTGAGAGAGAGAAGGGGGGCTGTGTGATCGGAGAATCCGTTGCCATCCAGCTGTGGAGACTGCCCTCCATAATCAGAAATCCCATTGAGTGAAGCTGATGGTGTTCAAGACGCTAATCCTGTTCAAAGAGGGGAAGATTTGCTGCCAGGAAGCTGATGAGGACAGAGGAGCAAAGCAACATACATTGCTGATAATATTGCATGATTAGTGGATAGACTTTTGTTCTGTTCAGAGTCACCAGCGGATACAATACAGACCCAAGTCGGTAAGAATTGTGCACACACCTCCTTTCAATATTGGCGCCTATAAGACTGAGTCCAGGCCTATAGTTAGTTAGTTAGGGTCTCTGTGTCCGGTCACAAGTGTTATTGCTGATCATTGGAAGGACTCCACAACTTAAAGTGACATTTCACATTGGAGAGCTGATAAAATCCTACAAACTCAAGCCAGACTGGCATTTTGCTCAGAAGGAATACTCAGGCACGTGCTACAGGACCAGTTATGGGAGGGGGAATACTGTAGATTTGTGTAAGATTGTAAGCTGTTGTGCTGCACCGCAGGCTAGCCCATACCGTACACCCATACACTGATTCCTGCTCTGTAGGGTAATAACGGGTAAGGTGTGGCAGCTTAGTTGTGCCCCCCAGTAGATAAATTACTACACTTTCTACCATCATCCATCAGGGGGCGCCGTGCTGTGCAGCACAAGGGTCTCAGCCTTTGGGCTGGGTGTATGTAAATTTATTGTATGTTCCCAGCATTTGTGGTTGTGTTTATCTGCCACATCTAAGTAAAATTCTGTTGTGGCAAAAGCTGGTGTTGGGGTTGCTTTCCTCGTTCGTGACTTCACTGTATCCTGGGGAGCCCACCCCGGTACACGGTTTACAATATCACCCACATAGGATCAAGAATGCAATTTGCAGGGACCCAACTGAGGGTGTATCTCAAGACAAGATTGGATAAGAGGTCCTAGTGTAAAAGATTCAGAGAGACTGTGTATTAGAAAATAGAGGACCCCCTTTTTTCATGTCCCATTTCCCGATTTGTAAGTATAATGTATGTATGTTCATTTGTAAATAAACCAGCCCTTGTTTTAAGAGTTAGTGGTCCTTCATTGAAATCAAGGCATCCCAAAACAGAGCACATTTGTAGACCACACTGTTTTATCACGGTAACGTGATAGTTTGTTTTTTCTGGGTTTTTCGAAGTGTGCAAAGAGAGATCACACAAACACTTGTAGGAAAAATCAAACTGTATATAACATTTCATTAAATAATACCAGATAACGATAATATTGGAAGATTCAACAAGAATACTTATCTAGAGATGATTTTAAGGCAAGGAGTCCCCCTTATGTCTTTGCACGATAGTTGGAAATTAATAACTAATAAATATCTAAACTACACAGACTAAGTGGAATATCAGATTATAATCCGGTTTTAGGAAAAGACTAGTTTAGGGCGATGGGACCCAAGAATTTGATGACAGTCAAGAAAGGACTATATATAGAGATAAACAAAAATGAGATCCAATATTGTCATGTTATAATTGTGTGATTTGTGTAGTTTGGATATAAAACTGTCCCAGAATATGATTGTCTCAGTCAGTCCTGTTATACTCACTGTAATTCCTCTATCCGGCTTGTTGTCAGAGCCGCCATCAGATCCCAGAAATGAGGACCCTCCAGATTGTTCCAGGACAGGCTCAGTGTCCTCAGTGTCGGGTTATTTCTTATTCCAGATGCCAGGTGGGGGCAGGAACTGTCTGTCAGGTGAGTAGTATCCAATCTGTAGAAGAAGAGAAGAATGTTACCAGAAGAAAATTAATTTCTCCCCCCCCAGGAATGAATGGAACTATTCTCTACATGGATGGAACTCATTTCTCTTTATTGGAATCATTTATATTCCATCACTTTATAAATCTCCAGGAAATATAATTTTATAAGACAAATGTTATAATGGAGTAGACCCCCCAATATTGTCCTCCATGTGTAGAGACGGTGATATCTCCATACACAGGATGAGCACAGAATACCACTGACAAGACTCGTATTGTGCTATCATCTCCTTGTGTATGGAGCAGAAATCAAAGCTGCCAACCTCCAAAAGAGAAATTTACTGGCACAACAAAAAAAATTTCCTGACAGAGCCAACTTTTTACTGACAGTTTGAAAAGGTTAGCCAAAATGACCGTATTCACTGCAAATATCAATATTTAGGCTACAAAAGTAGCTAGCGCAATTAGCAATGAGCTTAACCACTTGCCCTCCAGAGGATTTCCCCCCCTTAATGACCACGCCTGTTTTTGCTACTCAGCGCTGCACTAATTCAACTGATAATTGCGCGGTCATGCAATGCTGCACCCAAACAAAATTTACGTCCTTTTTTTCACACAAATAGAGCTTTCTTTCGGTGGTATTTGATCACCTGTGCGCTTTTTATTTTTCACGCTATAAACAAAAAAGGCCAAAAATTTTGAAGAAAAACAATATTTTTTAATTTCAGCTATAAAAAATGTATAGTAAACTCAAAGTTGGTTATAAATTTAGGCCAAAATGTATTCTGCTCCATGTTTTTGGTAAAAAAAATCCCAATAAGTGTATATTGATTGCTTTGTGTGAAGTTATAGCGTCTACAAACTATGGTATAGATACTGCAATTTACACCATTTTTCTGCTATACAGCGCTGTGCTAGTTTAACGGACAATTGCGCGGTCATGCAATACGTACATAAATGAAATTTACATCCTTTTTTTTCCCCCTCAAATTGAGCATTCTTTCGGTGGTATTTGATTGCCTGTGCGGTTTTTATTTTTGCACTATAAAAAAAAAGGCTGACAATTTTGAGGAAAAAAAAATATTTTGGACTTTTGCTATAAAACATGTCCAGTAAAAAAAAAATGCAAAAATCAAATTTAGTCATAAATTTCTGCCAAAATGCATTCTTCGACATGTCTTTGCTAAAAAAAATCCCAATACGTGTAAATTAATTGGTTTACGTGAAAGTTATAGCGTTTACAAATGGCGGGAAAGATACTGGGATTTTTAATTTTTATTTATACTAATAATGGCGCAGCGACTTTTGGCGGCAATCAGCGACATATGGTGGCGACCAGCGACTTATGGCAGGACTGCAGGACAGCGGCGGACATTTTGACACTGGGGGGGGGAACTGACTTGGGGTCACTGACATCCCCAGTGACACCAATACAGTGATCAGTGAAAAAAAACCACTGAAACTGTACTAATGTCACTGGGGAGGAAGGGGTTAACATTTTTAGAATTTGCAGTGTAAGGGGAGTGTTTTACTAGGGGGCGGGGGTGTGTACTGTAGGGGGGGGGGGAGCTGATCGAGGGAGAAAAACTCTGCAGCTTCTCACAAGCTGTCAGAGAACTGACACAGAACAGGGCTGTGTGTAAACAATGCAGCCCTGCTCTGTGTCAGCGATCACCGGCAATCGCGGGAAAACGTCCGGTAAAAAATGTCCGTGACCCGTCGGCTGACACCCGCTGCTGACACCCGTGGGACAGGTAGGGCGGGCGCGTGCCTCGCGCACGCCCCCTACCTGTTTTGAAGGCAGCCGTTTTAAAACGTGCTTTTACCTACGAGCGCCGCCCTGCCACCGTTTATATGCGGTGGCTGGGCGGCAAGTGGTTAAGGTATAGCAAAAGGCAAAACACATATTTCTTCTGTAGCACCCCCCCCCCTTAGGAGTCGCTGAGTTTTTGGTCCCCCTAAAGCTCTGCAAAGCCAGGCACCACGCATTTTCTTCCACACTTTGCATACTGGAGTCAGTAAACAGTCCTTGAGCTTGGTTTTGTGATTTTTATTAAGCGGTTAATAACTTGGATGAGGTCTAGGGGTGTATGGGATGCCCAAGAGAACTGTAGAACGTTGAGGACAAACTCCTTATCAACCATGTACAAAAATGTGGATGTAGCAACAGTCTCTCCTTTAGGAGCATTCAAATCTCTTTGGTGTACCTCCTCAGACCCCAGATGAATCATCCTCTGCACCCAGCTGTACTGAGGGCAAAGGGGCCCAAGAACTGCCAATTTAAAACCGTTCCAGATAAGAAAATAATTGGGTTCTCTGACTGACCTCTCCCCGTATCCGGCTCGGAAGGGGGGGGGTGCAAGAGTACCCTTTACATCAGAGTCGCCCTTTACATCAGGTCTAAACATTAATTAATGAATACATTAGATTACTCAAAGGTCTTCTTGGAGACACCCCGTCAGGTCCCTTCAGTGAATGATACTCCTCCTGCCTGTCCTGTATCTATATAGAAGAATGACAATGTGACAAGTGATGTTTCTGCTGACAGCCAACTACATACTATTGCTGTGCTCCATTCTGTTCACAAAGGTTGTGTTTTCATGGTGACTGGCAGTGGTGGCAAAAAATGCACCAGGAGTCCAGGATGTCATGCTCAGGCATCACCTCCACCAGACCCGCTCCCCAGTGCCCCAACACCGTAGCAGTAGCACTTGGACTCAGAGCCTCGGATGGTCCGTCGGCCAGCTCCGGAACTGCGCATGTACAGTTCTAAGCGGACAGTCACAGCCTTACTTTTAATGGGCGCTCTTCTGTGATGAACATTTACAGACAGGAGAAAAGAGCCCAGTTTTTACAAAAAGTCCATAAAATACTGGATGGTTGGAAACACTGGCATGAATGGGATCAGCAGACAGTGTGAGGCCAAAATCAGCATTGCTAGTGATTGGACGGGAGGATTTTATCTGATGTTCTATTTATCTCTGCTGATAAGAGCTCTGTACTCATAGGAAGTAGAGAGGAGATTTCAGACCTCAAATACCAGATGTGCAGTAATGGGGAGAGACACAGTTATTATTATTATTATACAATATTTATATAGCGCTAAAAGGCTTGCTCAGCGCTGTACATTATAGTGGGGGACAGAACATGAAACAATACAGTAACAAAACAAAACACGAGGGGGTCAAGGGCCCTGCTCTTTCGAGCTTACAATCTAGGAGGGAGGGGGTAGTGGTACAGGAGGAAGTGGCTGTGGGGGATGGAGTAGTAGGAGGAGTGGAGGAGATTGGCTGTTAGGTGAGGGCGGGGTAGGCTTCCCTGAAGAGATGGGTTTTCAGGGTGCGCCTAAAGGTGAGGAGGGAAGGTGACAGTCTGATGGATTGGGGTAGTGAGTTCCAGAGGATGGGGGAAGTCCTGCAGTCGGGCGTGGGAGGAGGAGACCAGGGAGCTAGAAAGTAGGAGGTCTTGTGAGGAGCGAAGAGTATGGGTAGGATGGTATTTGGGTATCAGGTCGGTGAGGTAGTTTGGGGCAGCGTTATAAATGGCTTTGTATGTCAGTGTTAGTAGTTTGAATTTAATGCGTTGAGCAATCGGGAGCCAGTGGAGGGAATGACAGAGGGGGGTGGCAGAAGCGGAGCGGTTGGTGAGGTGGATGAGCCTGGACGCTGAGTTCAGGATAGACTGAAGCGGGGATAGTCTGTGATGAGGTAGGCCAGTGAGGAGGGAGTTGCAGTAGTCCAGACGTGAGATAATAAGGGAGTGAACGAGTTGTTTAGTAGTGTCTGGGGTTAGGAACGTACATAATTTGGAGATGTTGCGGAGGTGGAGCCTGCATGAGTTTGCCAATGATTGGACATGGGGTTGGAAGGACAGGTATGAGTCTAGAGTGACACCTAGGACTTTGGCGTGTGGGGTGGGACTGATGGTGGCGTTGTTGGTCGTGATGGAGAGGGGGGGCACGGGCTGGGGGGAAAATAAGGAGCTTGATTTTGGAAAGGTTCAATTTGAGGAAATGGAGCGACATCCAGTCTGATATGTCGTTCAGTAGGTGGGTGATACGGGCGGAGACTGAAGGGGTGAGGTGAGGGGTGGAGAGGTAAATTTGCGTGTCATCGGCGTAGAGGTGATAGTTGAAGCCATGGGAGTGTATCAGTTTGCCGAGGGAGGAGGTGTAGATGGAGAAGAGAAGGGGCCCGAGGACAGAGCCTTGAGTGACCCCAACAGGGAGGGGGAGAGAGGGGGAGGTGGTAGCATTATAGGAAATGCTGAAGGAGCGTTGGGATGGATAGGAGGAGAGCGGAGTCTCTGATGCCAAGGGAGTGTAGTTTATTAAGGAGGAGGGGGTGGTCAACTGTGTCGAAGGCCGCAGAGAGGTCAAGGAGTAGGAGGACTGAGTAGTGGCCATTAGCTTTGCCGGTTAGCAGGTCATTAGTGATTTTGAGTAGGGCAGTTTCGGTGAAGTGTAGGGGACGGAAGCCAGACTGTAGTGGATCAAGGAGGTCTTATTACTACACATCAACAGTTGGTTGATGTGTAGTAATAAGGATAACTTCTGATGGACTAAACTAACAATCATATTTCTGACCCTCGCCCCCCCCACTCCCTCCTAGAAAAAAAATTTTAAAAGTCAGCAGCTACAAATACTGTAGCTGATGACTTTTGATATTAGGGCACTTACCTGTCCAGGGATCCAGCAGTGTCCTCACCCCAAGCTGATTCTTCAATTGGCGCAGCCATCCTGACTAAGGGAAACCGGCAGTAAAGCCTTGTGACTTCACAGCCGGTTTCCTACTGTGCAAAACGCACTCTGCTTTGTGCATGGACTGCAGTCCTCTGGGGCCTGTGTAGTGTCGCAGAGGGCTGCAGGGGGGCCCGAACTTCTGCCTCCATTCACAGCGGCAAACTGCGCTGGAAGTGGGAGTGGGTACCAGTCAAAACCAGGTACCCGCTCCCCCCAAAAGGTGCCAAATGTGGCAGTGGAGGGGAGAGAGGAGGCAGATAAGTGAAGCTTAAACTTTTGGGTGGAACTCAGCTTTAAGAAAACACAATTTCATGACTGATAACAGTGTGATAAGATCCAAGAATGAGCCAGTTTGGGATTGGTTGTTTAAAGGTTAATTTTATATATTACACTATCATCTCTTCATTTTATGTGGTTTAGATATAAAACTGTCCCAGAATATGATTGTCTCAGTCAGTCCTGTTATACTCACTGTAATTCCTCTATCCGGCTTGTTGTCAGAGCCGCCATCAGATCCCTGAAATGAGGACCCTCCAGATTGTTCCCAGACAGGTCCAGTGTCCTCAGTGTCGGGTAATTGCTTATTCCAGATGCCAGGTGGGGGCAGGAACTGTCTGTCAGGTGAGTACTGGCCAATCTGTAGAAGAAGAGAAGAATGTTACTAGAAGAAAATGAATCCCCCCCCCCCCCAGGAATGAATGGAACTATTCTCTACATGGATGGAACTCATTTCTCTTTATTGGAATCATTTATATTCGATCACTTTATAAATCTCCAGGAAATAGAATTTTATAAGACAAATGTTATAATGGAGTAGACCCCCCAATATTGTCCTCCATGTGTAGAGACGGTGATATCTCCATACACAGGATGAGCACAGAATACCACTGACATGACTCGTATTGTGGCTTTCGGCTGCTGCAGGAGGAAAATAAAGCCAGCATAAGGCTGCTTAGGAAGCTGCCTTGGGGCTCCAGGGTAGGGTCCATGGGAGGGAAGGGGGGGCAGAGGGCACTGCTATGGGGAAAAAGGGGGGAAAAGGACACTACTGTGGGCGGGTGGTGTGAAGGGTGGTAGAGGAAATGACTATAGGGGTGGCCATGCCCATAGCAATGTCCTCCTCCCTATGCACATTACTTTCCCCCCCCCTGCAGTAGTGTCCTCTGCCCCCTTCACATCACTCCCCACAGTAGTGTCCTCTTCCTACCCATAGCAGTGTCCTCTACCACTCTTCACATAAACTCCCCCTCCCCATTAGTATTCTCTGCCCCCCCCCCTTTACACCATAGTAGTGACCTCTAGGCCCCCTCCCCCCCCTCAGAAGTGTCCTCTGCCTGCCTCCCCCCTCCCTTCCCTCCCATAGAAGTGTCCCAAGCACTGCAGTATCCTACCTGTATACACAGAGGAGAGAGTGGAAGGCAGCATAGTTCTGGATGGAGGGTGGGAGCTGCCAGAATGACTTTCCATATTAACAAGCTGGTGGTTGGTTACTAGGAACGCCCTAGCAACCAATCACTTCTCGGTTACCTTGAAAAGATAATTTGGCAAGCTCCTCCTCCCGCCCTCCATCCTGAGCTGTGCTGCCTCCCGCTCTCCGCTGTGCACTGAGGATGATAGTGATGGAGAAGGTTGGGGGGGGGAGAAGGACGGCTCCTAAAGGTACGAGTCGGCAGTGCAGAGACCTGTTCAAGGTCTACCTGACACCGGCCCGCAGTCAACAGGAAGACCGCAATCAACTGGTTTCAAGTTAGGCAACCATTTAACATTAACAGGGGAGCTTACAATTATCAGTTTGTATTCCTTCATATACAGGTGAAACTCGAAAAAATGAGACTCTGGTGCAAAAGTTGATTTATTTCAGTGCAGCAACTTAAAAGGTGACACTAATATATGAGACTCATTCCATGCAAAGCAAGATAGTTCCAGCCGTGATTTGTCATCATTGTGATGATTATGGCTTACAGCTCATGAAAACCCCAAATCCACAATCTCAGAAAATGAGAATATTCCATGCAATCAATAAAACACGGATTGTACAGAGAACAATATCGGACCTCTGAAAAGTAGAAGCTGCATATGTACTCAGTACTTGGTTTGGGCCCCTTTTGCAGCAATTACTGCCTCAATGCGGCGTGGCATGGAAGCTATCAGCCTGTGGCACTGCTGAGGTGTTATGGAAGACCAGGATGCTGCAATAGCGGCCTTCAGCTCTTCTGCATTGTTCGGTCTCATGTCTCTCATCTTTCTCTTGGCAATGCCCCATAGATTCTCTATGGGGTTCAGGTCAGGTGAGTTTGCTGGCCAATCAAGCACAGTAATCCCACGGTCATTGAACCAGGTTTTGGTGCTTTTGGTAGTGTGGGCGGAGCCAAGTCCTGCTGGAAAATGAAGTCAGCATCCCCATAAAGCTCGTCTGCAGAAGGAAGCATGAAGTGCTCCAAAATCTCCTGGTAGACAGCTGCGTTGACCCTGGACTTAATGAAGCACAGTGGACCAACACCAGCAGATGACATGGCTCCCCAAATCAACACAGACTGTGGAAACTTCACACTGGACTTCAAGCATCTTGCAGTGTGTGCCTCTCCATTCTTCCTCCATACTCGGGGTCCTTGGGCCTCTCCATTCTTCCACCATACTCGGGGTCCTTGGGCCTCTCCATTCTTCCTCCATACTCGGGGTCCTTGGGTCTCTCCATTCCTCCTCCATACTCGGGGTCCTTGGGCCTCTCCATTCTTCCTCCATACTCGGGGTCCTTGGGCCTCTCCATTCTTCCTCCATACTCGGGGTCCTTGGTTTCCAAATGAGATGCAAAAGTTGCTCTCATCAGAAAAGAGGACTTTGGACCACTGAGCACCCGACCAGGTCTGTTTTTCTTTAGCCCAGGTAAGACGCTTCTGACGTTTGTTGTTCAGGAGCGGCTTGACAAGAGGAATACGACATTTGAAGCCCATGTCCAGGATCCATCTGTGTGTGGTAGCTCTTGATGCACTGACTCCAGCCTCAGTCCACTACTTGTGAAAGTCCCCAACACTTTTGAATGGCCTTTTCCTGACAATCCTCTCCAGGCTGCGGTCATCCCTGCTGCTTGTGCACCTTTTTCTTCCACACTTTTCCCTTCCACATAACTTTCTATTAATGTGCTTTGATACAGCACTTTGGGAACATCCAACTTCTCCTGCAATTCCCTTTTGAGGCTTTCCCTCCTTATAGAGGGTGTCAGTGATGGTGTCAGGTCAGCAGTCTTTCCCATGATTGGGATTCCTACTGAACCAGACTGAGAGACCATTTAAAGGCTCAGGAACCCTTTGCAGGTGTTATGACTGAATGAGCTGATTAGTGTGGGACACTTTGAGCCGAGAATATTCCACCTTTTCACAATATTCTAATTTTCTGAGATTGTGGATTTGGGGTTTTCATGAGCTGTAAGCCATAATCATCACAATTATGACAAATCACGTCTTAAACTATCTTGTTTTGCATGTAATGAGTCTATCTCATATATTAGTTTCACCTTTTAAGTTGCATTACTGAAATAAATGAACTTTTGCACGATATTCTAATTTTGTGAGTTTCACCTGTACAATCTTTATCCCACAAGGAAAAAAAATAGTTTGCTGTAACTGCTTGTAAGGTATTAGCTGGTGTTCATCTTCAATATGTCCATTAAATCTATCGAGATCTGCTAACATAACTCTTCCCTCTCCCCAGACTGACAATGCTTTTGTCCAGAGGTAAGGATAAATAGATATATATAAACCTGCGCTAATAAGAACTACAATAGATACCGTATATACTCGAGTATAAGCCGACCCGAATATAAGCCGAGGTACCTAATTTTACCAGAAAAAACTGGGAAAAACTATTGACTCGAGTATAAGCCCCATCATTAGTATCAGTGGGAGGAATAGTGCCCCATCATTGGTGTCAGTGGGAGGAATAGTGCCCCATCATTGGTGTCAGTGGGAGGAATAGTGCCCCATCATTGGTGTCAGTGGGAGGAATAGTGCCCCATCATTGGTATCAGTGGGAGGAATAGTGCCCCATCATTGGTGTCAGTGGGAGGAATAGTGCCCCATCATTGGTGTCAGTGGGAGGAATAGTACCCCATCATTGGTATCAGTGGGAGGAATAGTGCCCCATCATTGGTGTCAGTGGGAGGAATAGTGCCCCATCATTGGTGTCAGTGGGAGGAATAGTGCCCCGTCATTGGTGTCAGTGGGAGGAATAGTGCCCCATCATTGGTATCAGTGGGAGGAATAGTGCCCCATCATTGGTATCAGTGGGAGGAATAGTGCCCCATCATTGGTGTCAGTGGGAGGAATAGTGCCCCATCATTGGTGTCAGTGGGAGGAATAGTGCCCCATCATTGGTGTCAGTGGGAGGAATAGTGCCCCATCATTGGTGTCAGTGGGAGGAATAATGCCTCATCATTAGTATCAGTGACACCAATGATGCGGCACTATTCCTCCCACTGACACCAATGACACTTGCTGACCCCTGTTGCAGTATGGTGCTGCTGCAGCCAGCATATGTGGTTGCAGCAGCACCTCTGCACTGCACACTGACCGGCTTTTCCCTCACTCGATTTTCGCGGGTCCGCTCGGCTCCGCCTCCTCGCCCGTGATTGGCCGCCTGTGTACCTTTCCTGAGCTACTGTTCTGGCGGCCAATCACCGGTGAGGAGGCGGAGCCGAGCGGCAGGAGTGAGGGAGCGGCCGGAGTGACGGAAGGAGCAGCGCTTCCTGGATGGATCATCGTGGGAGCCAGGTAAGAGACAGCAGCCCTCTGCCCACCCCTGTACGCGCCCCCCTTGACGGAGCCTCGCGCCCCCCCTGCAGACGTTGACTCGAGTATAAGCCGAGGGGGCCGTTTTTCAGCACAAAAAATGTGCTGAAAAACTCGGCTTATACTCGAGTATATACGGTAATCAATAATAGGGTGTAAAACATATAGCAGCTGAACACAAAAACCCTGATATTAGGCAATCAACAATAAATACATAAAAGTGCAGCGCTTAAAAAGTTACAAATAATCATAAGAAAACAGTGAAAAATGTGTCATAAAAATAGTCCATTCAAAAATAACAGAAAAGTCCCAGAGGCTGTGATAGTTACAAAGTTACATAGTTAGTCCGGCTGAAAAAAGACAAAAGTCCATCCAGTTCAACCATAGAAAAAAAAAAAAAAGTTATAATCCTACACCCACAGTTGATCCAGAGGAAGGCAAAAAACCCAGCAAACCATAATTCAATTTGCACCTGTTGGGAAAAAAAAATTCCTTCCTGATCCCCCGAGAGGCAATCAGATATTCCCTGGATCTACTTTACATATAAATGTTATATCCAGTTATATTCTGTGTATCTAAGAAAGAATCCAGGACTTTCCTACAGCAATCCACTGAGCTGGCCACAACCAACTCTGGAGGGAGTCTATTCCACATTCTCACAGCTCTTACTGTGAAGAAACCTTTCCATGTTTGGAGATTACATTTCTTTTCCTCCAGACGTAAAGAGAACCCCCTTGTCCTCTGTGATGACTTCAGGGGGAATAACTACACCAAGTTCACTATATTATTATTATTATTATACAGTATTTATATAGCGCCAAAGGGTTTGTTCAGCGCTCTACATTATAGTGGGGGACGGTATATGAGACAAAACAGTAACAAAACAGCACACGAGGGGTTAGAGGGCCCTGCTCTTTCGAGCTTACAATCTAGGAGGGAGGGGGTAGTGGTACAGGAGGAAGTGGCTGTGGGTGATGGAGTGGTAGGAGGAGTGGAGGAGATCAGCTGTTAGGTGAGGGCGGGGTAGGCTTCCCTGAAGAGATGGGTTTTCAGGGTGCGCCTAAAGGTGAGGAGGGTAGGTGAAAGTCTGATGGATTGGGGTAGTGAGTTCCAGAGGATGGGGGAAGACCTGGAGAAGTCCTGCAGTCGGGCGTGGGAGGTGGAGACCAGGGAGCTAGAAAGTAGGAGGTCTTGTGAGGAGTGAAGATTACGGATTGGGTGGTATTTGGGTATCAGGTCGGTGAGGTAGTTTGGGGCAGCGTTATGAATGGCTTTGTATGTCAGTGTTAGTACCGGTAGTGTGAATTTAATGCGTTGGGCAATTGGGAGCCGGTGGAGGGAATGACAGAGGGGGGTGGCAGAAGCGGAGCGGTTGGTGAGGTGGATGAGTCTGACTGCTGAGTTCAGGATAGACTGAAGCGGGGAGAGTCTGTGATGAGGTAGGCCGGTGAGAAGGGAGTTGCGGTAGTCCAGACATTAGATAATAAGGGAGTGAACGAGTTGTTTAGTAGTGTCTGGGGTTAGGAACGAACGTATTTTGGAGATGTTGTGGAGCCTGCATGAGTTTGCCAATGATTGGACATGGGGTTGGAAGGACAGGTTTGAGTCTAGAGTGACACCTAGGACTTTGGCTTGCGGGTTGGGACTGATGATGGCGTTGTTGGTCGTGATGGAGAGGGGGGGCATGGGCTGGGGGGAAAATTAGGAGCTTGGTTTTGGAAAGGTTCAATTTGAGGAAATGGAGTGACATCCAGTCTGATATGTCGTTCAGTAGGTGGGTGATACGGGCGGAGACTGAAGGGGTGAGGCGAGGGGTGGAGAGGTAAATTTGCGTGCCATTGGCGTAGAGGTGGTAGTTGAAGCCATGGGAGTATCAGTTTGCCGAGGGAGGAGGTGTAGATGGAGAAGAGAAGGGGCCCGAGGACAGAGCCTTGGGGGACCCCAACAGAGAGGGGGAGAGAGGGGGAGGTGGTAGCATTATAGGAAACGCTGAAGGAGCGTTGTGATAGATAGGAGGAGAGCGGAGTTTCTGATGCCAAGGGAGTGTAGTTTATTAAGGAGGAGGGTGTGGTCAACTGTGTCGAAGGCCGCGGAAAGGTCGAGGAGTAGGAGAACTGAGTAGTGGCCATTAGCTTTGATGGTTAGCAGGTCATTAGTGATTTTGAGTAGGGCGGTTTCAGTGGAGTGTAGGGGACGGAAGCCAGACTGTAGTGGATCGAGGAGGTTGTTGTCAGTGAGGTGGGCGCTTAGGCGATTGTAGACTAAGCGCTCAAGGAGCTTGGAAGTAAATGGCAGCAGGGAGATGGGTCTAAGGTTGTTCAGGTCGGTGGGGTCCAGGGACGGTTTTTTGAGTATGGGGGTGATGTGTGTGTGCTTTAGGGGGGAGGGGAATGTGCCAGTGGAGAGGGAGAGATTGAAGATGTGGGTGAGGGAGCGCAGGATGGAGGAGGAGGGTGACCGGAGGAGTTGTGTGGGGACAGGGTCAAGGGGGCAAGTGGTGAGGCGGGCTTCTGAGAAGACCTTAGTGACCTCCTCAGTGGTAGCAGTGCTGAAGGAGCGGAGTGTTGGGGAGATTATAGTGTGTGGGATGTTAGGTGTGGTAGGGGGCAGGGCGGTTGCGAGGTCAGAGGAGGGGAGAGTTGATGGGGTTATAGTGGGAGGGAGGCTAGGTGGGGAGGTAGGTTGAGCATTGGCGATGTCCTTACAGATTGCGTCGATCTTATTTTGGAAGTGATTGGCAATCTCGTGGGCAGTAAGTGAGGTACTGGGTGGGGGTGGGAGTGGAGAGAGTAGGGAGTTGAAAGTGGAGAAGATCCGGCGAGGACAGGTGGAGAGGGTGTTGATGAGGGTTATGAAGTAGGCTTGTTTGGTGGCGTGGAGGGAGGAGGTGTAGGTGAGGAAGGCGGATTTGTAGAGGGAGAACGCTCTCTGAACACTATATGAACCACTGATGTATTTATACATGGAGATCATATCCCCCTTATGTATTATACATCTAAATCATATCCCCCCTTATGTATTATACATGGAGATCATATCCCCCTTATGTATTATACATGGAGATCATATCCCTCCTTATGTATTATACATGGAGATCATATCCCCCCTTATGTATTATACATGGAGATCATATCCCCCTTATGTATTATACATGGAGGTCATATCCCCCTTATGTATTATACATGGAGATCATATCCCCCCCTTATGTATTATACATCTAAATCATATCCCCCCCTTATGTATTATACATCTAAATCATATCCCCCCCTTATGTATTATACATGGAGATCATATCCCCCCTTATGTATTATACATGGAGATCATATCCCCCTTATGTATTATACATGGTGATCATATATCCCCCCCTTATGTATTATACATGGAGATCATATCCCCCCTTATGTATTATACATGGAGATCATATCCCCCTTATGTATTATACATGGTGATCATATATCCCCCCCTTATGTATTATACATGCAGATCATATCCCCCTTATGTATTATACATGGAGATCATATCCCCCCTTATGTATTATACATGGAGATCATACCCCCCCTTATGTATTATACATGGAGATCATACCCCCCCTTATGTATTATACATGGAGATCATATCCCCCCTTATGTATTATACATGGAGATCATATCCCCCTTATGTATTATACATGGAGATCATATCCCCCTTATGTATTATACATGGAGATCATATCCCCCTTATGTATTATACATGGAGATCATATCCCCCCTTATGTATTATACATGGAGATCATATCCCCCCTTATGTATTATACATGGAGATCATACCCCCCCTTATGTATTATATATGGAAATCATATCCCCCCTTATGTATTATACATGGAGATCATATCCCCCCCTTATGTATTATACATGGAGATCATATCCCCCCTTATGTATTATACATGGAGATCATACCCCCCCTTATGTATTATACATGGAGATCATATCCCCCCTTATGTATTATACATGGAGATCATATCCCCCCTTATGTATTATACATGGAGATCATATCCCCCTTAATCTCCTCTTCTCAGTAGAGAATAAATTAAGTTCCTCTAACCTTTCCTCATAGCTGATCTCCTCCATGCCTCTTATCAGTGTAGTTGCCCTTCTCTGTACTTTCTCCAGTTCCCCAATGTTCTTTTTGTGAATCAGTGCCCCAAACTGAACTGCATATTCCAGATGAGGTTTTACTAATGATTTGTGTCGGGGGTAATATGATATCTCTCTCTCCGGAGTCTATACCTCTTTTAATACAAGAGAGGATTTTGCTCGCTTTAGAAGCCGCAGCTTGGCATTGCAGCCATTATTAAGCTTGTGATCTACCAGAACCCCCAGATCCTTTCTCCACCATTGACCCCCCAAAATCCTTCTCCACCATTGACCCCCCCAGACCCTTCTCCACCATTGACCCCCCCATTTGTACTCCCCCTAGTATGTATGATGCATGCATATTCTTAACCCCCAAGTGCAGAACCTTACATTTATCAACATTAAATCTCATTTGCTTTATAGTTGCCCAATTACGCTTGCAAGTTGGAGACATCCTGTAAGGACGTTATTCCACGGCACAGCTTGGTGTCATCTGCAAAGACTGAAATGGGATTTATAATCCCAGACCCGATATCATTTATAAATATATTAAAAAGTAAGAGTCCCAACACTGAGCCCTGGGGTACACCACTGATGACCCCAGACCATTCAGAGTATGAACCATTAACCACTACTCTCTGAATACGATCTTTTAGCCAGTTTTCTACCCATTTACATATAGATTTTTCCAGCTTGTAGACTTTACCTTACACATTAGCCGTGTGTGGGGAACTGTGTCAAATGCTTTTGCAAAATCCAAGTATACAACGTCCACCGCCACCCCTCTGTCCAAGTATACCACGTCCACCGCCACCCCTCTGTCCAAGTATACCACGTCCACCGCCACCCCTCTGTCCAAGTATACCACGTCCACCGCCACCCCTCTGTCCAAGTATACCACGTCCACCGCCACCCCTCTGTCCAAGTATATCACATCCAGGGCCACCCCTCTGTCCAAGTATACCACGTCCACCGCCACCCCTCTGTCCAAGTATACCACATCCACCGCCACCCCTCTGTCCAAGTATATCACATCCACCGCCACCCCTCTGTCCAAGTATATCACATCCATCACCACCCCTCTGTCCAAGGTCTTACTCAGCTCCTCATAAAAAGAAATCAGATTTGTTTGACAACTTCTGTCTTTCATGAATCCATGCTGTCTGTTGCTTCAAATATTATTTTCCAGCAATAACTCCTCTCTGTGGTCTTTTATTAAACTCTCCAGTATCTTCCCAACTATAGAAGTTACACTAACAGGTCTATAATTACTTGGTAAAGATTTTGACCCCTTTTTAAATATTGGCCCCACATTGGCCTTACACCAATCCAGTGGTACTATGCCAGTCATTAAAGAGTCCCTAAAAATTAGAAACAATGGCTTTGAAATTATTTTAAGGCCCCGTGGGTGTCTGCCATCCGGTTCAGGCGCTTTATTCACCTTTATTCTGTCTAAATATTTCTGGATCATATCAATTGTGAGCCAATATGGATCATCTGGAGCTGTGTCAGTACCACGCCCATTATGGACAAGAGCCCCCCCCATGCTCCTTTGTATACACAGAGCTGAAGAAGGGATTAAATACATTTACCTTCTCTCTGTCCTCAGTCTCCCCCTCTAGATTATTTTGTAAAGGGCCTACATGCTCGGACCGAACCTTTTTACTATTAATATATTTGAAGACTTTTTTGGGGTTGGTCCTGCTTTCTTTTGCAATCTGTCGTTCATTTTCAATTTTTGCGGCCTTTATTACCTTTTTGCATATTCTGTTATATTCTTTGTAATGTTTAAACGATGATCGCGTTCCTTCATTTTTATATGGAATAAAAGCTCTTTTCTTAAACAAAGGAAATCCAAGGACAGTTGTGGTGTCACCAACCACTACTACAGAAGGCTTACCAGAAAGGTGGAGGCAGTAGCGTGTGTGCGTGGGTGGAGCCACGCACACACACACACTACTGTGCATTCGTGAACGGTCAGTGGCCATTTTGAAAACTGTAAAATTTAGACTTTTTTTGCCAATCAATGCCTAACAATGTTTGCTTACATGTGAGTGCAACCATACTTTAACCACTTGCTGCCCAGCCACTGTAGAAATACGGCGGCAGGGCGGCACGGCTGGGTAAAACCACTTTTTAAAAAGTGTGTTTTTGCAAAACAGGTAGGGGGCATGCGTGAGGCGCACCACTGCCCTACCTCTCCCGCCGATCACGGCCGCGGATGTCAGTCACCTGGTCACAGCCATTCGTTACCGGCTGTGTCCCACCGATTAGCGGCAATCACTGACAGAGAGCAGGGCTGCAGTAGCTCTGCTTTCTGTCAGTTCCCTGTCAGCTCCTGACATGCTGAGCTGGAGAGAAGAGTTTCTCTCCCGATCAGCTTGTCTCCCCCCCTGCAGTACACACCCTCATCTCCTAGTAAAACACTCCCCTCACACAGTTAACCCTTTCAGTAAATAAAAAATTTAACCCCTTCCTCCCCAGTGCCATTAGTACAGTGTCAGTGTTTTTTTTTTTTTGCACTGATCACTGTATTGGTGTCACTGGGGATGTCAGTGACCCCAAGTCAGATCCCCCCCAGTGTTAGAATGTCCGCCGCAGTCCCGCCATAAGTCGCTGATCGCCGCCATAAGTCACTGATCGCCGCCATTATTAGTATAAAAAAAAAATAAAAATCCAAGTATCTTTCCCGCCATTTGTAAACGCTATAAAACTTTCACGTAAACCAATTAATTTACACGTATTGTTTTTTTTTTTACCAAAGACATGTCGCAGAATGCATTTTGGCCGAAATGTATGACGAAATTTTTTTAAATTTTTTTACTGGACATGTTTTATAGCAAAAAGTCCAAAATATTGTTTTTTGTTCTCAAAATTGTCAGTTTATTTTTTTATAGCGCAAAAAATTAAAAAATGCACAGGCGATCAAATACCACCAAAAGAAAGCTCTATTTGTGTGAAAAAAAGGACATAAATTTAATTTATGTACCGTATTGCATGACCGCGCAATTGTCCGTTAAACTAGCACAGCGCTGTATAGCAAAAAAATGGCGTAAATTTCAGTATCTATACCATAGATTGTAGACGCTATAACTGTCACACAAAGCAATCAATATACACTTATTGGGATTTTTTTTTACCATGAACATAGAGCAGACCCCCTATGACTACGTGCCTTCGCACGAAACGCGTCAGGGAGCGGCTACAAGCGGTGTGACGTCACGCCGACCGGCGCCACGAGGGCCCCGGCGGCCATCCATTACTTACATATCCATATCCATTGCATGGTCAGTATCCTTCCTGCCTCTGCCTGTATACTATATTGTGTGTTTTTTGGGAATAAATACCCCTTGCCTATAAGGTATCACACTATTTGGCCTCCTTTGTTCTTTGGGCTCTGGTGGGAGTCCTTTACATCTGCAGAGCGGCCTTTTCTTCTATGTGTGGAATACACTACCAGGTGGCAGAGGGCTTTCCATGACCAGATCTGACCAGATCCATATGAGGACCTTGGAATATCAGCTTTGAATGCGCATTTGAATTGCGCATTTGGTGAGTGCGCAATTTTTACTTTTATCACCTCATCCACGAATCCAGGGATTGGAGCTCTTAAAGGACCCTCTTGGATTCTGAGCACGATATGGACTATATTCATCATTTAGTCACCGTTTTGCACTTTAATAGCACTTCTTACTGATTTATATTTATATTTATCAAGTATATAAGTATATTTATTCATTTAGTTAGCGCTGCACCTCTCCCTTGTATGCATTTTTATTGAGAAGGTTCATATGGTACCTCTTTGGTGTTCAGCTGCTGTTTTCTTCTTCTTTTATTTTATTTTTAGTGATTTTATACTAGTTGTTTTAAGCGCTCACTTATTTTGAAAATTACTATAGAGCAGAATACATTTTGGCCTAAATTTATATGTAACTTTGAGTTTACTATATATTTTTTATAGCTGAAAGTAAAAAATATAGTTTTTCTTAAAAATTTTTGGTCTTTTTTTGTTTATAGCGTTAAAAATAAAAAGCGCACAGGTGATCAAATACCACCGAAAGAAAGCTCTATTTGTGTGAAAAAAAGGACGCAAATTTCATTTGGGTGCAGCATTGCATGACCGCGCAATTATCAGTTGAATTAATGCAGCGCCGAGTAGCAAAAAGAGGCGTGGTCATTAAGGGGGGTAAATCCTCAGGAGGGCAAGGGGTTAAATAAATGTGATTATGGCTTTACACTATGTGGAGCGTTCTTTCTTTGCATGTTCCCACTACGAGTCCAAGCCTCATCCTGAATGGTTTAGCTACCCTAACTAAGGTCCATTGTTTGGAAGATCCTTATCTGCTGTTTTGGTGATCTGGAGGATCCCCAAAACAGCTCCCCTTTACATCACAGTCCACAGATTTCCTCCTACATCAGACTCCAGAGTTCCCCTTTGCATCACAGTACACAAAGTTCTCCCTTACAGAGTTCACCTTTACATCAGTGTGCGCAGGGTAAGGGGGGAACTCTGCAGACAGTAATGTAAAGGGAAACTCTGTGGACTCTGATGTGAAGGGGAATGCAATAGACCATCATGTAAAGGGAACTCTGGCCACCAGAGAGCCCACAGATTTTCCTTTTACAACAGAGTTCCCACTTACATCAGGGTCTGCAGCATTACCCTTTACATCAGAGTCCCCCTTTACATCAGGTCTTAACATTAATTAATGAATACATTAGATTACCCAAAGGTCTTCTTGGAGACACCCCGTCAGGTCCCTTCAGTGAATGATACTCCTCCTGCCTGTCCTGTATCTATATAGAAGAATGACAATGTGACAAGTGATGCCTCAAACACCAGGAGCAGGCTGTTCAGTGCAAGGACACCGGGTGTCTGATCCCCTGACGCCCTCACACTCCCCACCTTTTCCCTTGTATTGCCCAATCCCAGTCGTGCAGTGCTCAATCTCTCCAATCCCATCTAGCAGGGTTTCTACATTGCAAACTTTAACTGCCTCCATGGATCCCTGCACACTGTTGCTCCCAAGCTCCTCGAAAGAAGACTGTAAGCAACAGCCTGGAACATTCCAGCAACCTGCCCCCAGGTTCCCAAACCAGCCCTCAGCACAGCACCACTTTTGTGCTTTCCCCATTGGCCACACTCCCTCCCCCCACAGAATCTGTTTCTGCTGACAGCCAACTACATACTATTGCTGTGCTCCATTCTGTTCGCAAAGGTTGTGTTTTCATGGTGACTGGCAGTGGTGGCGAAAAATGCACCAGAAGTCCAGGATGTCATGCTCAGGCATCACCTCCACCAGACCCGCTCCCCAGTGCCCCAACACCGTAGCAGTAGCACTTGGATTCAGAGCCTCGGATGGTCCGTCGGCCAGCTCCGGAACTGCGCATGTACAGTTCTAAGCGGACAGTCACAGCCTTACTTTTAATGCTCTTCTGTGATGAACATTTACAGACAGGAGAAAAGAGCCCAGTTTTTACAAAAAGTCCATAAAATACCGGATGGTTGGAAACACTGGCATGAATGGGATCAGAAGACAGTGTGAGGCCAAAATCAGCATTGCTAGTGATTGGACGGGAGGATTTTATCTGATGTTCTAGTTATCTCTGCTGATAAGAGCTCTGTACTCATAGGAAGTAGAGAGGAGATTTCAGACCTTAAATAACAGATGTGCAGTAATGGGGAGAGACACAGTTGGTTGATGTGTAGTAATAAGGATAACTTCTGATGGACTAAACTAACAATCATATTTGAGGAAGTTATTAAAGCGGAGTTCCAGCCCTCGCCCCCCCCCCCCCACCCCCCTAGGAAAAAAACATAAGTCAGCAGCTACAAATACTGTAGCTGCTGACTTTTGATATTAGGGCACTTACCTGTCCAGGGATCCAGCAATGTCCTCACCCCAAGCTGATTCTTCAATTGGCTGTTGGGTGCTGGCGCAGCCATCTTGACTAAGGGAAACCGGCATTAAAGCCATGTGACTTCACAGCCGGTTTCCTACTGTGCAAAGCGCACTCTGCTTTGTGCATGGACTGCAGTCCTCTGGGACCTGTGTAGTGTCCCAGAGGGCTGCAGGGGGGCCCGAACTTCTGCCTCCATTCACAGCAGCAAACTGAGCTGGAAGTGGGAACCGGTCAAACCAGGTACCCACTCTTCCCCCCCAAAAGGTGCCAAATGTGGCAGCGGAGGGGAGAGAGGAAGCAGATAAGCAGAGCTTCCACTTTTGGGTGGAACTCCGCTTTAAGAAAACACCATTTCATGACTGATAACAGTGTGATAAGATCCAAGAATGAGCCAGTTTGGGATTGGTTTTTTAAAGGTTAATTTTATATATTACACTATCATCTCTTCATTTTATGTGGTTTAGATATAAAACTGTCCCAGAATATGATTGTCTCAGTCAGTCCTGTTATACTCACTGTAATTCCTCTATCCGGCTTGTTGTCAGAGCCGCCATCAGATCCCTGAAATGAGGACCCTCCAGATTGTTCATAGACAGGTCCAATGTCCTCAGTGTCTGATTATTTGTTATTCCAGATGCCAGGTGGGGGCAGGAACTGTCTGTCAGGTGAGTATAGGACAATCTGTAGAAGAAGAGAAGAATGTTACCAGAAGATAATGAATCCCCCCCCCCAGGAATGAATGGAACTATTCTCTACATGGATGGAACTCATTTCTCTTTATTGGAATCATTTATATTCCATCACTTTATAAATCTCCAGGAAATAGAATTTTATAAGACAAATATTATAATGGAGTAGACCCCCCTGTGACGGAAGCGTAGGCAGGCCAGAACACACAAAGCTTTATTAAACTATGGAAGGCACTCAATCAGGGGCAGTTCATGGCACTCTGCAAAATGCGGCTTGTAGGGACACTCACGGTAAGCGGACTCACGGGGACTCAGCGGGACCTTGGCTGTGGGGTCTGACCTCAGCACAGCTCCCACACAGCTCTCTAGGGACAACAGCAGGCTCACAGGGACTCAGCGGGACCTTGGCTGTGGGGTCTGACCTTAGCACAGCTCCCACACAGCTTTCTAGGGACAACATCAAGCTTATGGGGACTTAGCGGGTGTCAGGGAATGGGAAGATCGCCGCAGCGATTGAATCTGCAAATGCGTAGAATCCTGACAAAACGTACAGGCAGGTGGGCACTAGGACCCAGCCGCGCCTGTCACCAATGAAGGCTCCGGGCAAGCACTAGGACCCAGGAGCGCCTGTCAGGAGTCGGGCGGGCTATTTAAACCCGGCTCTTGCAATGCTCAAGTGCCATATGGTCTTACCTGTTTCCTGAAGTTCCTGTTTAGTAGATTGTCTTGTTGCCAACCCCGCCTGACCCTGATTTGCTATCTGTCTACTGTTCTGATCCCTGGCTTGTCTGACCATTCTCCTGTTTAACCCTGCATGTTCTGATCTCCTGTTAACGAACCTGGCTTGTGACCTGTTTATTCCTCTGCCTGCTGGTTTTGTACCACGCCGCCACCACTTTTACTGACCTGGCCTGCCTGACGCTGCTCTTGTGACCTCCTCACATCAGACTCTCACCTGCTATACACCTCCAACGGTGCTTCTACCACAGCTGGGTGAACCCAGGGGCTGCGACCTGGTCTCGGCCTGCTCCAAGTCCATCCCCACCATCAGGGGCCCTGGTGAACAAGCAGGTAGGGACTTAGATTCCACGCCTTGGGGGAATCCTGTCTGTGGAGCGCTAGACGCTAGAGGCTACCGCTGTAGGATCCCTGACAGAACCATACGACCATGACAGAGTCTGGAGGAGGACCTTCACCCTGGGAAGAGATGTGACAACATCTGGCGGCACTCACACGAGCGGTGAAAACCCTGGAAGAGGGATACAAGCACCTAGAGGGACAGGTTCAGAGCCATGCCGCAACGGCACCCACAACATTAGGCTCAGTGGGAACACGGGTTCAGCAGGGCCTTCCACTGGAGCAGCATTTACCATTCCTCTGCCAGAACCAAGAGTACCGACCCCTGAGCGGTTCAATGGGGACCGAGGGAAGCTCAGGGCCTTCCAGAACTCCTGCCAGCTGTACTTTGACCTGCAACCCCGGACCTTCTCTTCAGAATCAGTGAAGGTGGGATTTGTTATATCCCTGTTAAAGGGCGAACCTCAGGGATGGGCCCATCGCCTGATGGAGGCCCACCACCCACATTTGAGCACTGTAGCCACCTTCTTTAAGGCAATGGCACAGCTGTACGACGACCCGCATTGAGCTGCCTCGGCTGAGGCAGCCCTCTATTCCCTACAGCAGGGACGCCGGGCTGCAGAGGATTATGCTGCTGAGTTCAGGCGCTGGAGTGGAGATACACAATGGAACGATGCAGCCTTACGCCACCAATTCCGGTTGGGACTGTCGGAACCGCTGAAGGACGAGTTGGCAAGAATAGGAGTCCCAGACTCCTTGGAAGGCTTAATAGATTGGGCGATCCAAATCGATCGCAGACTGCGGGAAAGGAGACAGGAGAGGTCCTGCCAGGGGCAAAGAACCTCATGGATGCTGCCAAGAGTACCAGTCATGCCAAGGGTCAGTACATCACCAGGAGTTCCTCCGTTTGGACGCCATCGCATCCCCCCTATTTAAAGTTATTCTGGGGCTCCCCTGGCTACGAGCTCACGACCCCCATGGTGACTGGAAGACCGGGTCAGTCCAGTTCCCCTCACAATACTGTCAGGAACATTGTTTATCTAAGTTATCATTAGATACACCGGCGCTACTGGCTGTAAGCCCTGATGCCGAGTTAGCCCAAATTGTACCTGCGGCCTACCACCAATTCTTGGATGTGTTTAGTCCACGGGGGGCAGAGGTTCTTTCCCCACATCAGGCATATGATTGCCTCATTGATCTGCTCTCAGGTTCAGAAATTCCTTTTGGCCGCATTTTTCCACTATCTGAACGAGAACTAGGGGCACTAAAAGAATACATTGATGAGAGCCTCCGGAAGGGATTTATCCGCCCTTCCACATCACCGGCCGGAGCAGGGATTTTCTTTGTCGAGAAAAAGGACTGATCCCTGAGTGTCTAATCATGCCTTTCGGGTTATGTAATGTACCAGCCACCTTCCAGCACTTTGTCAATTACATTTTCAGGGACTTCCTTGACTTTTTTGTAATCGTCTACTTGGACGATATCTTGATATTCTCCTCGTCTTTGGAAGCACATAGGGGACATGTTAGGAGTGTACTAGAACGTCTCCGTCAGCATGGACTCTACGCTAAAGCTGAGAAATGCTGTTTTGAGCAGAAAAGCATCCCATTTCTTGGTCTAATTACCTCCACCGCGGGGATCGCTATGGACCCTCAAAAGATCTCGGCCATCCTGGAATGGCCTGCTCCCACGGATAAGAAGGGAGTCCAGAGGTTTATTGGGTTTGCCAATTTTTATAGAAAATTTATAAAGAACTTTTCAGGCCTGGTAGCGCCCATTACCCAGCTCACCAAAGTGGGAGTATGTTTCCAATGGACCCCAGCAGCACAGGCAGCTTTTGAGGCATTGAAAAAGCTATTTACAACGGCTCCCATTCGGAGCCATCCTGATGCATCATTGCCCTACATACTAGAGGTAGACGCATCGGAAGTGGCTGTAGGAGCAGTGTTATCACAGAGGGTAGGGGACAAGGAGCTGATGCACCCAGTGGCTTTCTTTTCTAGGAAGCTCTCCCGTTCGGAAAGGAATTACGATATCGGGGATCGGTAATTACTGGCCATTAAGACAGCTCTGGAGGAATGGCGATATCTGCTAGAAGGGGCCCTACATCCCATTCTGGTCTATACTGACCACAAAAACCTTGAGTACTTGAAAACAGCTAAACGCCTCCGTCCACGCCAGGCTAGATGGGCACTGTTTTTTGCAAGGTTTAATCTCCACATAACTTATCGTCCTGGGTCAAGAAACACTAAGCCAGATGCTCTTTCCCGGATGTTTGAGGACCCTGGAGAGACACCCCAGCCAGACACCATCCTGCCAGCAGGTAGTTTCCTACTGCATCAATCTAAGCTGTTGTCTAAATTGCAGGCTGCTTCCACCGGGGTTCCTGACCTGCCTGGAGTCTCCCTACTGAATAAGGAGGGGCTCTTTTGGAAGGGGGAACAGATCTTGGTACCCAAGGAGGTCCAGTCCCTGGTGTTAGGTTACTGCCATGACCATCCCCTAGCGGGGCACTTTGGGATACATAAGACTATAGATCTGGCACGACGCACATTTTGGTGGCCAAACATGGCCAAGGATTGTGAAGCGTACGTGAGATCTTGCCCCACCTGCAACCGGAATAAACCTACCAGAGACAAGGGCTGGGGCCTATTGAGACCTTTACCAATACCTGACCGACCCTGTGGTATGATCTCCTTAGATTTTATTGTAGAATTGCCACCCACGCAAGATCACACCTTTCTAAATTGGCCCATTTCCTTCCACTAGCCAAGACACCATCTGCCTCCGAAACAGCCCAAGTGTTCATTAGAGAGATTGTGAGGCTTCACGGCGTGCCAAGAGAGATTGTCTCAGACCGGGAAGTGCAATTTACACCCAGATTCTGGAAAGCACTATGTGAGGGGCTGGAGATTAAGTTATCTTTCTCGTCAGCATATCACCCCCAGACAGGCAGACGGAACGAACCAATCAGACGCTCGAGCAATATCTGAGATGCTACACATCATTCCTGCAGGATGACTGGCTGACACTTCTACCAATGGCAGAATTAGCATATAATAATGCGAATCATTCCGCCACCAACCAATCCCCATTCTTCGCCAATTATGGGTTCCATCCTACCTTCCTGCCAGACCTGGTTCCTGAGAACTCAGTCTCGGCAGCCCAGGACACCTTAGAATTCTTTACTACCAATAACAAGGAATTACAGGAAACAATGGCTAAGGCCCAAGAAGACAGTAAGAAGTTCTGTGACAGGAGGAGGAAGGGAGAATTGGTCATACACCCTGGGGATCGGGTTTGGTTGTCAACAGCCAACCTAAAACTGACATGCCCATCCAGAAAATTGGCACCCAAATTTTTGGGACCCTTCCCAGTAGAACGCAGGGTTAATGAAGTGGCATCCGACCTCATAGCCATACTATTCCCCACTATGCCTAACACCCTGCACACTATCACCTCCCCAATGCTCCGCTCCTTCAGCCCAGCTACCCCTGAGGTCTCTAAGGTCTTCACTGAAGCCCGCCTCACCACCTGCCCCCTGGACCCTATCCCCTCACAGCTCCTCCAGTCACCCCCCCCCCTTTCCATCATTCGCTCCCTCACCCACATCTTCAATCTCTCCCTCTCCACTGGCACTTTCCCCTCCCCTCTAAAGCACGCGCACATCACCCCCATACACAAAAAACCCTCCCTTGACCCCACTGACCTGAACAACCTTAGACCCTTCTCCCTGCTACCATTCACTTCCAAGCTCCTTGAGCGCCTGGCCTACAAACGCCTAAGCGCCCACCTCACTGGCAACAACCTCCTTGATCCTCTACAGTCTGGCTTTTGTCCCCTACACTCCACCAAAACCGCCCTACTTAAAATCACCAACGACCTGCTAACCGCCAAAGCGAATGGCCATTACTCTGTCCTCCTGCTCCTTGACCTCTCCGCGGCCTTCGACACAGTCGACCACCCTCTCCGCCTTATTAAAATGCACTCCCTTGGCATCAGGGACGCTGCTCTCTCCTGGTTCTCCTCCTACCTATCCCAACGCTCCTTCAGCATCACCTATAACACTGCCACCTCCCCCTCTCTCCCCCCCTGTCAGAGTTCCCCAAGTCTCTGTCCTCGGACCCCTCCTCTTCTCCATCTACAACTCCTCACTTGGCAAACTAATACACTGCCACGGCTTCAATTACCACCTCTATGCCGATGACACACAAATTTACCTCTCCACCCCCACCTCACCCCCTCACTCTCCGCCCGCATTGCCCACCTCCTGAACGACATATCAGACTGGATGTCGCTCCATTTCCTCAAATTAAACTTGTCCAAAACCGAGCTCCTGGTCTTCCCCGCCCCCCCCCATCCTTTCCATCACTACTAACAATGCCACCATCACTCCCCCACATGCCAAAGTCCTGGGTGTCACCCTGGACTCCAACCTTTCCTTCCTACCCCACGTTCAATTACTATCAAGATCATGCAGGCTCCACCTCCGCAACATCTCCAAGATACGTACATTCCTCACCCCAGACACTACTAAACAACTCGTATACTCCCTCATCATCTCACGCCTGGACTGCTGCAACTCCCTTCTCACTGGCCTACCCAAACAAACACTATCCCCACTCCAGTCGATTCTGAACTCAGTGGCGAGACTCATCCACCTCACCAACCGTTCCACATCCGCCACCCCCTCTGCCAATCCCTTCACTGGCTCCTGTCAGGGCAGGAGCTATGGAACGGAGAGGCAGGCCTAATGGCAGGGTCAGGCACCGACTGACAACAACCACCACCCACAGACCAGAGTTCCTCAGGGCGCAGAGTCTAAGCCCCAGGCTGCCCTTCACCAGGGCTCCTGATGATGGGGATGGACTTGACGCAGCCAGGGACCAGGTCGCGGCCCCGAGACACCCCAGCTGTGGTAATGGCCACCGCCAATGGCGTATAGCTGGTAGGAACCAGATAAGACAATAGCGTAGTCGGGCAGGCCGGGTCGATAACAGCGGAACAGACAGTACAGAACGGTAGACAAGAATATACAGGTCACAAGCCGGGTTCAGCAACGGGAGGTCAGATAAAGGGATAACGCTGAGAATAGTCTAGTCAAAAGCCGAGTCAGTTTCCAGGAGAGCCATGAGAGTAGAAACAGAGCCTGTTGCAACACAAACATACAAGACACGAATGCAAAGAGCAAGTGCGGACAACAGGCTTAAATGTGATCAACCACACCCCTCTGGGGGATGGACCGCAGAGGCCTGAAGGCATAAAAGACTCCCACCATGCTCTGCAGAAACCCAAGATGGATGCCAGCACATGGAGCAACATAACCTCTCGGAAAAGGTAGGACCTTGATAGCTCCCGATTGCCCAGCGCATCAAATTCAAACTGCTAACTCTGACCTACAAAGCCATTTACAACGCCGCCCCAAACTACCTAACCAACCTGATACCCAAATACTACCCTGCCCGTGCCCTTCGCTACTCACAGGACCTCCTACTCTCTAGCTCCCTGGTCTCCTCCTCCCATGCCCGACTGCAGGATTTCTCCAGGACTTCCCCCATCCTCTGGAACTCCCTACCCCAATCCATCCGACTGTCACCTACCCTCCTCACCTTCAGGTGCACCCTGAAAACCCACCTCTTCAGGAAAGCCTACCCTACCCTCGCCTAACAGCCGACCTCCTCCACTCCTCCTACCACTCCATCCCCCACAGCCATTTCCTACTGTACCACCTTCCCCTCCCTCCTAGATTGTAAGCTCGAAAGAGCAGGGCCCTGGAACCCCTCGTGTATTGTACTGTTTCTGTCTTGTCTCATGTTCTGTCCCCCTTGCTATTATACAGCGCTGAGCAAACCCTTTGGCACTATATACTGTATAATAATAATAATTTAAACTGACTCTCCCCAAATCCCTCAAAATACATCCAGTTTTTCACGTATCGTTGTTAAAACCTGCAGTTCCAGACCCCTTTTTAGACCGCAGGTCTAGACCTCCAGAAGCCATAGATATCAACGGGGAGGAAGAATTCGAGGTGGAGGCAATTTTGGATTGTAGAAAGAGGGGTGGTCAGGTACAATACCTGATCAAGTGGAAAGGCTATGGGCCGGAGGAGAATTCGTGGGAACCGGCCCAAAATGTCCATGCCCCAGATTAATACGGGAATTCGCTGCCCGTAAGGGAATGGGAAGATCGCCGTGGCGATCGAATCTGCACATGTGTAGAATCCTGACAAAACGTACAGGCAGGTGGGCACTAGGACCCAGGCGCGCCTGTCACCAATGACGGCGCCGGGCAAGCACTAGGACCCAGGAGCACCTGTCAGGAGTCGGGCGGGCTATTTAAACAGACTCTTGCAATGCTCAAGTGCCATATGGTCTTACCTGTTTCCTGAAGTTCCTGTTTAGTAGATTGTCTTTTTGCCGACCCTGCCTGACCCTGATTTGCTGTCTGTCTCCTGTTCTGATCCCTGGCTTGTCTGACCATTCTCCTGCTTAACCCCGCATGTTCTGATCTCCTGTTAACGAACCTGGCTTGTGACCTGTGTATTCCTCTGCCTGCTGATTTTGTTCCACGCCGCCACCACTGTTACCGACCCAGCCTGCCCGACGCTGCTCTTGTGACCTCCTCACATCAGACTCTCACCTGCTATACACCTCCAACGGTGCTTTTACCACAGCTGGGTGAACCCAGGGGCCGCGACCTGGTCTCGGCCTGCTCCAAGTCCATCCCCACCATCAGGGGCCCTGGTGAACAAGCAGGTAGGGACTTAGATTCCGCGCCTTGGGGGAATCTGGTCTGTGGAGCGCTAGAGGCTACCGCTGTAGGATCCCTGACAGCGGGACCTTGGCGATGGGGTCTGGTTCGGGTAGCGATGGCTCAAGCCCTCAGGGGGGCAGTCCACGTAGCTATACTCCGGGCACGCCATGGGGCACTTCAAACAAGGGAAGTCTGAGCACATAATAGGGGCGGTTCATGACAAGGGTGGTCTGAGCACACAATAGGGGCAGTTCATGACAAGGGCGGTCTGAGCACACAATAGGGGCAGTTCATGACAAGGGTGGTCTGAGCACACAATAGGGGCAGTTCATGACAAGGGTGGTCTGAGCACACAATAGGGGCAGTTCATGACAAGGGTGGTCTGAGCACACAATAGGGGAAGTTCATGACAAGGTTGGTCTGAGCACACAATAGGGGCAGTTCATGGCAAGGGTAGTCTGTGCACACAATAGGGGAAGTCCAGGGCACTCCGCAACATGCAGCTTGTAGGGACACTCACGGTAGGCGGCTTGCAGACACTCAGCAGCAGGCGACTTGTAGGGACATTCAGCAACAGACAGCTTCCAGGGACACTCAGCAACGGACAGCAGCCCTCACAGCAGTCAGCTTTCCAGGGAAAGCAGCGGTCAGCGGACCAAGATCCTCACAGCGGCCAGCTTTACAGGGACAGCAGTGATCAGCAGGCAGGGGCCCTCACAGCGGCCAGCTTTCCAGGGACAGCAGTGGTCAGTAGACAGGGGCCCTCACAGCAGCCAGCTGTTCAGGGACAGCAGCGATCAGCAGTCAGGGGCGGCTTCCCAGGGACCCAGCGACCAGCAAACAGGGGCGGCTTCCCAGGGACCCAGCGACCAGCAAACAGGGGTGGCTTCCCAGGGACCCAGCGATCAGCAGACAGGGGCGGCTTCCCAGGGACCCAGCAATCAGCTGGTAGGGACAAAGCAGGCTTCAGCAGGTAGGGACACAGCAGGCTTGCAGGGGCTTGGCAGGGTCGTGCCTGTGGGGCCTGGCCTCAGCACACACCCCGCACAGCACCCTGTGCTGAGCAGGAACGAGCACACACACATGGACGGGACGTTGGATCCTGCACCGGCCTTTTAAGCCGCGCAGGACGCTTCCCAGTTGGCCTGGTAGCGGCCGGCCCAGCGCCACGTTGCCGGACAACGAGGCACGCCCCCTTGACACGGGCAGCGCTCTCGAGAGTGTGGCCTTTGTCTGTCGGCGAGTTCAGGCGTTGGAAACTCCCGTGCCCGCACTGCAGTCGCCGGGTCCGTGCGCAGTCAGGCTGACTGCCCCGGCCCAGAACATCCCTGCAGGAGACTTGCTCCTCTCACTGCAGAGGACCATCTTCCTCCCTTCAGGTGCTCCGGATGGGGAAAGATTAGTGACAGGGAGGTGACGAGAGTCACATCTCTCATCCTGGGCAGCCCAGCTTCAAAGGACCGTGACAGGGTGAGGGGGGGGAGGAGGTGAGCCAGGGGGGGAAGAGCACAGCATCTGGCACACTGCGACACCCCCAATATTGTCCTCCATGTGTAGAGACGGTGATATCTCCATACACAGGATGAGCACAGAATGCCACTGACATGACTCATATTGTGGCTTTCGGCTGCTGCAGGAGGAAAATAAAGCTAGCATAAAGCTGCTTAGGAAGCTGCCTTAGGGCTCCAGGGTAGGGTCCATGGGAGGGAAGGGCAGAGGACACTGCTATGGGGAAAAAGGGGTGAAAAGGACACTACTGTGGGCGGGTGGTGTGAAGGGCAGTAGAGGAAATGACAATAGGGGTGGCCATGCCCATAGCAATGTCCTCCTCTCTCTGCACATTACCCCCCCCCTCCCACAGTAGTGTCCTCTTCCTACCCATAGCAGTGTCCTCTACCACTCTTCACATAAACTCCCCCTCCCCATTAGTATTCTCTGCCCCACCTTTTACCCCATAATAGTGACCTCTGGCCCCCCATTCGCCCCCCCCCCAGCAGCGTCCTCTGCCTACCCCCACTTCCCTCCCATAGAAGTGTCCCAAGCACTGCAGTATCCTACCTGTATACACAGAGGAGAGAGTGGAAGGCAGCATAGTTCTGGGTAGAAGGCGGGAGCTGCCAGAGTGACTTTTCATATTAACAAGCTGGTGGTTGGTTGCTAGGAACGCCCTAGCAACTAATCACTTCTCGGTTACCTTGAAAAGTTAATTTGGCAAGCTCCTCCTCCCGCCCTCCATCCTGAGCTGTGCTGCCTCCCGCTCTCCACTGTGCACTGAGGATGACAGTGGTGGAGAAGGTTGGGGGGGCAGGGGCGGACTGACCATTTGGAAACTCGGGCACTGCCCAAGGGCCCGGGGTCAGTAGGGGGCTCCATGAGATGCCCCTGGTACCTTTTTCATAGGTGTTTTTGAGTTTGGGCAAGGACACAGGGGCCCCATGATCCCCTATTGCCCATGGGCCCCATGAGTTGTCAGTTTGCCCCTGGGGGGGGAGGAGAAGGACCGGCACCTAAAGGTACGAGTCGGCAGTGCAGAGACCTGTTCAAGGTCTACCTGACACCGGCCCGCAGTCAACAGGAAGACCGCAATCAACTGGTTTTGAGTTAGAGCGTTTAGGCAACCATTTAGCATTAACAGGGGAGCTTACAATGATCAGTTTGTATTCCTTCATATACAATCTTTATCCCACAAGGAAAAAAAAAACAAAAAGTTTGCTGTAACTGCTTATAAGGTATTAGCTGGAGTTCATCTTCAATATGTCGGTCAAGTCTATCTAGATCTGCTAATATAACTCTCCCCTCTCCCGACTGACAATGCTATCATCCAGAGGTAAGGATAAATAGATATATAGAGATGTGCTGGTTGCTTTAAATCTTAAACAGCAGTTGCAAAGCATTTTTTTTTCTTTTCCTTCTTTGTGAGTGGCAGACAGGGAAAGCAGGACTGTGCTCTAATTGGTTGTTGCTACAGCTGAGAAGGATCCACCCATAGCAGCACTGTTGCAGCTGAACTTATGATTGGCTGTGGAGAAAAGAAGAGAGGAAAAAAGGAAGAAGAAGCACATGTGGGGAAGCAGACATTTTCAGGGGAGCAAGGGCTCCTGGTGTAAAGTCACATAGTCTCTCTCTCTGTTCTGCTAGAACCATGGACTGGGCTGGGAGTGAGTAGCAGAGGAATTGTTGCAGGAGGACAGTGTGCAAATCAAGGATTGTCCTATCTGACACTCAGGATTACAGCCACTCAAGTGCATGTGTCTCTCAAAGTCTAGAGCTGCTGTAAGAGAGAGGATTTCTACTACTGTCTAATGCTATCTAGAGGACAATCCAGAAACAGTGAGTACTCTGTGATGAAAGGGGATTTTGATATTGCTGCATTTGCTGTTCATCTCTGGAGAATGGTCATGAGAAAGCCTGCTCTCTAATTCTCAGAGTGACACAGATCTTGGAAAGCCCAAGCTGCTCAGAATTAGCTATTCCTGCTGCTGATTGATGAGAGAACTCTGTCTCCGTATATTACGGGTGATTGTCTCCTCTAGACTTGTGCTGTGACTGAAGAGTGTGTTTAGTTCCAAGTCCCCACAGAAGCTTGCTGCTCTGAATATACTGAGCAAGTGTCAGTACATCAGGATTCACTTGTATGGTAAAGATTTTGTTGAAGTGTTGTTTTTCTATTGCAATGTTCACTGGAAGATTCTGCTTAAAGGAGACTGTGCTATCCTGCTACCCCTGGATTACAAATACTCTCCCCTGCAAAGAGTGAGCGCTCTTCCATTGATTAAAGGGCCCCAACGTTGAGAGACTTTAAGTTTCATCTCACTGGCCAGTGGTTAGGTAGGACATTTCTGCTCTAGATAGTATGGCTATAGCAAATGTCAATAAGCTGCTAAACCTCATTAACAGTCATTGTTTCACGTGTCAATGTCACTCTCATATGTCACTCTAGTCAGTGTGATACTAGTCAGTGTAATGCTAGTCAGTGTGATCCTAGTCAGTGTGATGCTAGTCAGTGTGGTACTAGTCAGTGTGATCCTAGTCAGTGTGATGCTAGTCAGTGTGATGCTAGTCAGTGTGATCCTAGTCAGTGTGATCCTAGTCAGTGTGATCCTAGTCAGTGTGATACTAGTCAGTATAATGCTAGTCAGTGTGATACTAGTCAGTGTGATACTAGTCAGTGTGATCCTAGTCAGTGTGATACTAGTCAGTGTGATCCTAGTCAGTGTGATACTAGTCAGTGTGATCCTAGTCAGTGTGACAGACAAAAATACTAGACAGTTTTTGGAGTCTTTGGCGAGTGAAGAGTGACTTCTTACTAACTGTGTTATACAAAGTGGTATCTGTGTTTTATGTACATTACCTGTGTTACATCAGCCGGTTCTTTTTCAGAGTTTGTCTTCTTCAATAAAACCCATAAAAAACATTCTCAGTGTCGAAGTGTTCTGGGTATAATCGAAGGTGTCACCAGATTCAGCTGGATGCTGAACCTATAGCTATATATATATATATATATATATATATATATATATATAACCTGCGCTAATAAGAACCACATTAATCAATAATAAGGTGTTAAGCATATAGCAGTTGAACACAAAAATCCTGATATTAGGCAATCAACAATATATACATAAAAGTGCAGCGCTTAAAAAGTTACAAATAATCATAAGAAAACAGTGAAAAATGTGTCATAAAAATAGTCCATCCAAAAATAAAAGAAAAGTCCCAGAGGCTGTGATAGTTACATAGTTAGTCCGGCTGAAAAAAGACAAAAGTCCAACCAGTTCAACCATAGAAAAAAAAAAGTTATAATCCTACACCCACAGTTGATCCAGAGGAAGGCAAAAAAAAAACCCAGCAAAGCACGATCCAATTTGTACCTGCTGGGGAAAAAAATTCCTTCCTGATCCCCCGAAAGGCAATCCGATATTCCCTGGATCAACTTTCCCTATAAATGTTATATCCAGTTATATTCTGTGTATCTAAGAAAGAATCCAGGACTTTCCTACAGCAATCCACTGAGCTGGTCACAACCAACTCTGGAGGGAGTCTATTCCACATTCTCACAGCTCTTACTGTGAAGAAACCTTTCCATGTTTGGAGATTACATTTCTTTTCCTCCAGACGTAAAGAGAACCCCCTTGTCCTCTGTGATGACCTCAGGGGGAATAACTACACCAAGTTCACTATATGAACCACTGATGTATTTGTACATGGTGATCATATCCCCCTTCTTATGTATTATACATGGAGATCATATCCCCCCCTTATGTGTTATACATGGAGATCATATCCCCCCTTATGTATTATACATGGAGATCATATCCCCCCTTATGTATTATACATGGAGATCATATCCCCCCCTTATGTATTATACATGGAGATCATATCCCCCCTTATGTATTATACATGGAGATCATATCCCCCCTTATGTATTATACATGGAGATCATATCCCCCCTTATGTATTATACATGGAGATCATATCCCCCCTTATGTATTATACATGGAGATCATATCCCCCCCTTATGTATTATACATGGAGATCATATCCCCCCCGTATGTATTATACATGGAGATCATATCCCCCTTATGTATTATACATGGAGATCATATCCCCCCCATATGTATTATACATGGAGATCATATCCCCCCTTATGTATTATACATGGAGATCATACCCCCCTTATGTATTATACATGGAGATCATATCCCCCTTATGTATTATACATGGAGATCATATCCCCCCCTTATGTATTATACATGGAGATCATATCCCCCCCCCTTATGTATTATACATGGAGATCATATCCCCCCTTATGTATTATACATGGAGATCATATCCCCCCTTATGTATTATACATGGAGATCATATCCCCCCTTATGTATTATACATGGTGATCATATCCCCCTTATGTATTATACATGGAGATCATATCCCCCTTATGTATTATACATGGAGATCATATCCCCCCTTATGTATTATACATGGAGATCATATCCCCCCTTATGTATTATACATGGTGATCATATCCCCCTTATGTATTGTACATGGAGATCATATCCCCCCTTATGTATTATACATGGTGATCATATCCCCCTTATGTATTATACATGGAGATCATATCCTCCCTTATGTATTATACATGGAGATCATATCCCCCCCCTTATGTATTATACATGGAGATCATATCCCCCTTATGTATTATACATGGAGATCATATCCCCCCTTATGTATTATACATGGAGATCATATCCCCCTTCTTATGTATTATACATGGAGATCATATCCCCCCCTTATGTATTATACATGGAGATCATATCCCCCCTTATGTATTATACATGGAGATCATATCCCCCCTTATGTATTATACATGGAGATCTTATCCCCCCTTATGTATTATACATGGAGATCATATCCCCCTTATGTATTATACATGGAGATCATATCCCCCCTTATGTATTATACATGGAGATCATATCCCCCCTTATGTATTCTACATGGAGATCATATCCCCCCTTATGTATTATACATGGAGATCATATCCCCCCTTATGTATTATACATGGAGATCATATCCCCCCTTATGTATTATACATGGAGATCATATCCCCCCTTATGTATTATACATGGAGATCATATCCCCCCCCTTATGTATTATACATGGAGATCATATCCCCTCTTATGTATTATACATGGAGATCATATCCCCCCTTATGTATTATACATGGAGATCATATCCCCCCTTATGTATTATACATGGTGATCATATCCCCCTTATGTATTATACATGGAGATCATATCCCCCCTCATGTATTATACATGGAGATCATATCCCCCCTTATGTATTATACATGGAGATCATATCCCCCCTCATGTATTATACATGGAGATCATATCCCCCCTTATGTATTATACATGGAGATCATACCCCCCTTATGTATTATACGTGGAGATCATATCCCCCCTTATGTATTATACATGGAGATCATATCCCCCTTAATCTCCTCTTCTCAGTAGAGAATAAATTCAGTTCCTCTAACCTTTCCTCATAGCTGATCTCCTCCATGCCTCTTATCAGTGTAGTTTCCCTTCTCTTTACTTTCTCCAGTTCCCCAATGTTCTTTTTGTGAATCAGTGCCCCAAACTGAACTGCATATTCCAGATGAGGTTTTACTATTGATTTGTGTCGGGGGTGGGGGGGGGGGGTAATATGATATCTCTCTCTTTCTCTGGAGTCTATACCTCTTTTAATACAAGAGAGGATTTTGCTCGCTTTGAACCCGCAGCTTGGCATTGCTGCCATTATTAAGCTTGTGATCTACCAGAACCCCCAGATCCTTTCTCCACCATTGACCCCCCCAAATCCTTCTCCACCATTGATTCCCCCAGTTGTACCCCCCCCCTCCCCCCAGTATGCACGATGCATGCATCTTAACCCCCAAGTGCAGAACCTTACATTTATCAACATTAAACCTCATTGGCCCCATAGTCCCCCAATTACACAGTGCATTGAGGTCAGCTTGTAAGTTGGAGACATCCTGTAAGGACGTTATTCCCCGGTACAGCTTGGTGTCATCTGCAAAGACTGAAATGGGATTTATAATCCCAGACCCGATATCATTTATAAATATATTAAAAAGTAAGAGTCCCAACACTGAACCTTAGGGTACCCCACTAATAACACTGAACCTTGGGGTACACCACTGATGACCCCAGACCATTCAGAGTATGAATCATTAACACTACTCTCTGAATACGATCTTTTAGCCAGTTTTCTACTCATTTACATACAGATTTTTCCAGCCTATAGACTTTACCTTACACATTAGCCGTGTGTGGGGAACTGTGTCAAACGCTTTTGCAAAATTCAAGTATACCACGTCCACCAGCGCCCCTCTGTCCAAGTATACCACGTCCACCGCCACCCCTCTGTCCAAGTATACCACGTCCACGTCCACCACTCTGTCCAAGTATACCACGTCCACCGCCACCCCTCTGTCCAAGTATACCACGTCCACCGCCACCCCTCTGTCCAAGTATACCACATCCACCGCCACCCCTCTGTCCAAGTATACCACGTCCACTGCCACCCCTCTGTCCAAGGTCTTGCTCAGCCCCTCATAAAAAGAAATCAGATTTGTTTGACAACTTCTGTCTTTCATGAATCCATGCTGTCTGTTGCTTAAAATATTTTTTCCCATTAAGAACTCCTCTCTGTGGTCTTTTATTAAACTCTCCAGTATCTTCCCAACTATAGAAGTTACATTAACAGGTTTATAATTACTTGGTAAAGATTTGGACCTCTTTTTAAATATTGGCCCCACATTGGCCTTACACCAATCCAGTGGTACTTTGCCAGTCATTAAAGAGTCCCTAAAAATTAGAAACAATGGCTGTGAGATGACAGAGCTGAATTCTTTAAGGCCCCGTGGGTGTCTGCCATCCGGTCCAGGTGCTTTATTCACCTTTATTCTGTCTAAATATTTCTGGATCATATCAATTGTGAGCCAATATGGATCATCTGGAGCTGTGTCAGTACCATGCCCATTATGGACAAGAGCCCCCACCCTCCGTGCTCCTTTGTATACACAGAGCTGAAGAAGGTATTAAATAAATTTACCTTCTCTCTGTCCTCAGTCACCCCCTCTAGATTATTTTGTAAAGGGCCTACATGCTCGGACCGAACCTTTTTACTATTAATATATTTGAAGAATTTTTTGGGGTTGGTCCTGCTATCTTTTTTATGACCTTTTTGCATATTCTGTTATATTCTTTGTAATGTTTAAACGATGATCGCGTTCCTTCATTTTTATATGGAATAAAAGCTCTTTTCTTAAACAAAAGAAATCCAAGGACAGTTGTGGTGTCACCAACCACTACTACAGAAGGCTTACCAGAAAGGTGGAGGCAGTAGCGTGCGTGCGTGGGTGGAGCCACGCACACACGCTCCTGCGTATTCGCAAACGGTCGGCGGCCATTTTGAAAACTGTAAAATTTGGACTTTTTTTGCCAATCAGTGCCTAATGCTGTTTGCTTACATGTGAGCGCAACCATATTTTAAATAAATGTTGTGATTATGGATTTACACTATGTGGAGCGTTCTTTCTATGCATGTTTCCCACTACGAGTCCAAGCCTCATCCTGAATGGCTTGCTACCCTAACTAAGGTCCATTGTTGGGAAGATCCTTATCTGCTGTTTTGGTGATCTGGAGGATCCCCAAAACAGCTCCCCTTTACATCACAGTCCACAGATTTCCCCCTACATCAGACTCCAGAGTTCCCCTTTGCATCACAGTACACAAAGTTCTCCCTTACAGAGTTCACGTTTACATCAGTGTCCGCAGGGTAAGGGGGGAACTCTGCAGACACTAATGTAAAGGGAAACTCTGTGGACTCTGATGCGAGGAGGAATGCTGCAGACCATCGTGTAAAGGGAATTCTGATGTAATGGGGTCTCTGGTCACCAGCGAGCCCACAGATTTTCCCCTTACATCAGCATTCCCACTTACATCAGGGTCTGCAGCATTACCCTTTACATCAGAGTCCCCCTTTACATCAGGTCTTAACATTAATTAATGAATACATTAGATTACCCAAAGGTCTTCTTGGAGACACCCCGCCAGGTCCCTTCAGTGAATGATACTCCTTCTGCCTGTCCTGTATCTATATAGAAGAATGGCAATGTGACAAGTGATGCCTCACACACCAGGAGAAAGCTGTTCAGTGCAAGGACACTGGGTGTCTGATCCCCTGGTGCCCTCACACTCCCTACCTTTTCCCTTGTATTGCCCAATCCCAGTCGTGCAGTGCTCAATCTCTCCAATCCCATCCAGCAGGGTTTCTACTTTGCAAACTTGAACTGCCTCCATGGATCCCTGCACACTGCTGCTCCCAAGCTCCTCGAAAGAAGACTGTAAGCAACAGCCTGGAACATTCCAGCAACCTGCCCCCAGGTTCCCAAACCAGCCCTCAGCACAGCACCACTTTTGTGCTTTCCCCATGGCCACACTCCCTCCCCCCACAGAATCTGTTTCTGCTGACAGCCAACTACATTCTATTGTTGTGCTCCATTGTGTTCGCAAAGGTTGTGTTTTCATGGTGACTGGCAGTGGTGGCAAAAAATGCACCAGGAGTCCAGGATGTCATGCTCAGGCATCACCTCCACCAGACCTGCTCCCCAGTGCCCCAACACCGTAGCAATAGCACTTGGACTCAGAGCCTCGGATGAAATACTATAGCTGCTGACTTTTGATATTAGGGCACTTACCTGTCCAGGGATCCAGCAGTGTCCTCACCCCAAGTCGATTCTTCATTTGGCTGTTGGGTGCTGGCACAGCCATCTTGACTAAGGGAAACCAGCACTAAAGCCTTGTAAATTGTCTCAGTCAGTCCTGTTATACTTACCGTAATTCCTCTATCCGGCTTGTTGTCAGAGCCGCCATCAGATCCCTGAAATGAGGACCCTCCAGATTGTTCCTAGACAGGTCCAGTGTCCTTAGTGTTGGGTTATTTCTTATTCCAGATGCCAGGTGGGGGCAGGAACTGTCTGTCAGGTGATTATTATACAATCTGTAGAAGAGAAGGATGTTACCAGAAGAAAATTAATCCCTCCCCCAGGAATGAATGGAACTATTCTCTACATGGATGGAACTCATTTCTCTTTATTGGAATCCTTTATATTAGATCACTTTATAAATCTCCAGGAAATAGAATTTTATAAGACAAATGTTATAATGGAGTAGACCCCCCAATATTGCCCTCCATGTGTAGAGACGGTGATATCTCCAAAAACAGGATGAGCACAGAATACCACTGACATGACTCGTATTGTGGCTTTCGGCTGCTGCAGGAGGAAAATAAAGCCAGCATAAGACTGCTTAGGAAGCTGCCTTAGGGCTCCAGGGTAGGGTCTGTAACGTACCTGGTGGTGAAGCCTGATGTGGAGAGAGGGCATCCTCTTACCACTCCCGTTCGGGACCCCTGATAGGGTAGACAGGAAGTAACGAGCTGGCAGGGGTACGAGTGCCTGACGGGTCTGCGGTGACAGCTGGCAGGTGGAGACCCGGAATACAAGGATACAGGTAGCAGGATGCAGGTGAGCAGGTGCAGCAGAGAGGTATAGCTGAGATACGGATGACCGTGTCAGCTGGTAGCCAAGGATAGTCACAAGCAGTGTAGAATGGTCAGGCAGGCCGGGTCAGGATCAATCGGACGGATCAGGTACAGAGAAGCAGGAAAGCGGATAGTCAAAGGGAGAGCCAGGTTGGTGCAGGTGGAGTTCAATCATTTGTCAGAATCAAGCAAGTGGATCACAGGAGTCAGGATACAGAAAACAGGAAGTAGTAGACCAGAAGGCACCATTCTGTTTGTAGCAGGGGTTTAAATAGCCCGCCTGTGCACGTCAGCACATGCACGTGTGCGCAACTGCAACATTCTTCTTCCCTGACATTCCCCCCCTCATGGGCAGCCTCCGGATGCCCAACTGGGCCATTTTCTCAGGGTACTTTTAAATGCCAAGATTAAATCTCTGGCGTGAACATTGGATGCTGGCTCCCAAGAATTATCTTAAGGTCCATATCCCTTCCATTTGATCAGATATTGGAGTTGATTCCTTCTCTTCCTGCAATCAATGATTGTTTCCACCTCATATCCTCTTTCGCCATTGATGATAACAGATTCAGGTGGCTTTGATTTCTGCTCTGGAAACGGATCAGGTACTGAGGGTTTGAGTAATGATACGTGAAATACTGGATGTATCTTCAGTGGTTCAGGCACAGTGAGTTTGTACGATATGTTGTTTATCCTCTTACTGGGAAAGGTCCCAGGAATTTGGGACTGAGTTTCCTTGAGGGACATGTCAATCTTAAATTTGTTGTAGACAGAGGATTCCATCCTCTTCACCAGGCTCTAGGATCAGGTCCCCCTTTCTTTTCTTATCAAAAAATTTTTTGTTATCTTGTTGGGCCTTCAGGATTGCTTCCTGTAGTAGTTTGTTGTTCCGTTGCAGGAACCCAAAGGTATTCTGTACTGCTGGGATCGATGATTCAGGTAATGTGTTGGATAAAAATGACGGATGGAATCCATTGTTTGAGAAGAATGGAGATTGCTTTGTAGCTGAGTGCTTAGAATGACACCCAGTCATCCTGAGAAAATGACTTAAAATAATGGATATAGTGTTCCAGTGTCTGGTTTGTTCTCTCTGTTTGTCCATTAGTCTGGGGATGACAAGCAGATGAAAATGATAGTTCTATTCTTAGTTTCTCACACAGTGCTCTCCAAAATCTTGAGGTAAACTGTACTTCTCGATCGGAGACAATATTTCTCGGAACTCCATGAAGACTTACCATTTATCTAATAAAACTTTGGGCCGTCTCTGTTGCAGAGGGAACTGCTTTCATAGGAATGAAGTGGGCCATCGTTGAGAAGCGATCCACCACAATGAAGATGGCCGAACAACCCTCAGATGGGGGTAATTCCATGATGAAATCCATGGAAATCATCTTCCAGGGTTGATTGGGGACTGGTAAAGGCCTCAGTAGTCCCCATGTTTTGCTCCTATTGCTCGTTTCGTATGCATGTAGGACATGAGTTTACGTACGCCTTGCAGTCCTTCTCCCATTCAGGCCACCAGAAGTGGCGTTGTATTAGGTCTAGAGTCTTTTGGACTCCAAAGTGTCCTACCAGGGGATGATCGTGACATAGCGCTAAGATCTCCAGCCGTACACTTTCTGGTGCAAAAATCTTGTCTCCTGACCACAATAAGCCCTCTTTAGCCAATAGGGTTACTCCTGGAGGTGAGGAAGCTCCCATTGATGCTTGCTGGACATGTGCCAACAGTTCTGTTTGTAGGAGAAAGAAGTTTCCTGCTGAGAGCACCGTGTCGGGAATGGGGAGATCATTAGGATCGTCGAACATCCGGAACAAGGCATCGGGTTTAACATTCTTGGATCCTGGCCTGTAGGTAATATGGAAAGTGAAACGTGAGAAGAAGAGTGCCCACCTTGCCTGCCGGGGTTTTAAACACTTAGCCATCTTCAGGTATTTTAGGTTCTTGTGATCTGTATAGATTAGGATGGGGTGTGCTGCTCCTTCCAAGAGATACCTCCACTCCTCCAAAGCCGATTTGATTGCCAGCAGTTCCCTATCTCCCACATCATAATTCCTCTCTGGGGGAGACAATTTGCGGGGAAAAAATGCTACTGGGTGTAGTAGAAGTTTTAGGCCCTGCCGCTGTGATAGGACTGCTCTCACTGCATTTTCTGATGCATCAACCTCCACCACAAAGGGGAGTGTAGTATCTGGATGACTCAGGATGGGTACTGAGGTGAATAATTCCTTTAGGGAGTCGAAAGCTGTTTGTGCTTTGGTTGTTCAATGGAATCAGATGCCCTGCTTGGTTAACTGGTTAATAGGAGCTATGATGGCTGAGAAGCCCTTGATGAATCTCCTATAGAAATTTGCAAATCCAATGAAACGTACTCCCTTTTTGTCTGCTGGTGCAGGCCACTTCAAGATGACAGAAACCTTCTGAGGATCCATCCCGAACCCTTCTGTGGAAATGATTAATCCAAGGAATTGGATGCTTTGGAGCTCAAATTCAAACTTCTCGGGCTTGGCGTAAAGACCATGAAGTCTTAGGCGGCTGAGGACTCTCTGTACGTGGTTTCGGTGGAGTTCAAGGGAAGCAGAGAAAATTAAAATGTCATCAAGGTACACTATAACGAAAATGTCTAGAAAGACTCTGAAAATGTAATTTACAAAATGTTGGAATGTTGCTGGGGCATTGCATAGGCCAAAGGGCATTACTAGGTATTCGAAATGCCCAAATCTGGTGCAAAAGGCAGTCTTCCCCCTCTCGGATGCGTACCAGGTTATAAGCCTTAGATCCAGCTTGGTGAACAGGGTTGCAGATCTTAACCTCTGAAATAGTTCTGGAACCAATGGTAAGGGGTATCGGTTCTTGATGGTGATATTGTTTAGCTCATGGTAGTCCACACAGGGATGAAGAGAATGATCCTTGTTCTCTACGAAGAAGATGCCAGTTCCCGCCAGGGAGGTAGATGGGCAGATAAACCCCTTTCTCAGGCTGTCGTAGAGGTACTCCTTTAGTGCTCCTAATTCTCGCTCTGACAAAGGGAAAATCCGACCGAAGGGAATTCCAGCCCCGGGCAGTAACTTGATTGGGCAGTCGTATGGTCTGTGTGGTGGCAAGGAGTGGGCACCAAGTTTACTAAAAACATCCAGGAAACTATGATAGGCCACTGGGACTATTTGATGTGCCTCAGATTCTGTGCCAATACATAGGAGGGGTCTGGATGGAGCCAAGGGTTGGAGCAGGCAGTGCTCATGACAGTAGGAGGACAGGAACTTTACTTCACCAGATACCCAACTGATGTTAGGGTTATGTGCCTGTAACCAGGGGATTCCCAGGATAACTGGAAATATTGGGGAGGCAATGGCATCTAGACATAATAGTTCCTTGTGGCCGAGGATGGTATCGTGACCGGTAGGGGAATTGTTTCCTGGGTAACTGCTCCAGATTTGATGTTGGATCCATCAGCAACGCATACGGTAAGTTTCTGTGCTTTAGCTCGTAACGGTATCTGGTGTCGCTGGGCAAAGTTTACATCGATAAAACAGCTGCAAGCTCCGGAGTCAAGGATAGCGGACACTGGAAGAGCTCTTTCCGAAAGCTGAAAGGAGATAGCAATGGAAATGTGAGCATGGTTAATGGGAGCGGGAGGTGGACTGGCAGGTAAGTCATTTGGTAACTTACGCATCTTGGCGGGGCAAGATGAGGGAAAATGGCAACCCCCCCTCTGAGGACGTGTTTGAGCACGATACGTGTCAGGAGGAGCCACATCACGCCGTGACGTCACGCCGCTGGAGCAACGTGGAGCTCTGGCGGCCATCTTACCTATCAGATGGTTAGTCCTCATCAATTTCTGTCTGCTGTTTTTTGACCTTTGATGCATCTTAATAAAGTACCTTAAATACTTACTACACTATGGGAGTATCTCTGTTTCTACCCCCTGGGGGAGTTCTTTAGCCCACAGACCTACTACCCCAGGATGGATCATTACTCCCTAGTGGATATCTACATACCTAGAGAGACACAACAGGTCTTGGAAAGGGGGACCCCTGGAGGAAGAGGATTACCTACACCAGCATCTTAGTTTCTGATTTGATGACCCACCATCCCTTAGAGGGAAGACCACCCATCTCCTGACCTTCTGTTTATCTGATGACATCTGGATTATATAAATAAGGCGCAAATAACATGCGCGTCCGGTGAGTGCGCATTACCTTATCATTATTGCACTAATACCGGGTCCAGAGTCACAAAAGCACAAGAGTCACTTTATCGCATATATTATACAGTTGTGTTCAAAATAATAGCAGTGTGTTGAAAAAAAGTGAATAAAGCTCAAAATCCTTCTAATAGCTTTTATTTCCATCCACACAAATGCATTGGGAACACGACACATTCTATTCCAAATCAACACATGAAGAAAAATATCAAATTTGTGTTGTTCCTCTAAGAAAATTGAAGAAAAGTGAATATTAGACAGTTTAAAAAAGTAGCAGTGTTTGTATTCTTCTTTACAAACTCAAACATTCACTATATAAACTGAGAAATGTTTGAAGATTTTGCTTTCCTTTGAATGACTTCATGAATATTTGGTTGTAGTCGCACTGTTTCTGAGAACTGCTGTACATCTGTGTTGCATGGAGTCCCCCAACTTCTGGCCCCTGTGATCAGGTATTCCAGCCCAGGATGATTGGACCACATTCCACAGTTCTTCTCTATTTCTTGGTTTTGCCTCAGAAACTGCATTTTTGATGTCACCCCACAAGTTTTCTATTGGATGAAGATCCGGGGATTGGGTTGGCCACTCCATAACGTCCATCTTGTTGGCCTGGAACCAAGATGTTGCATGTTACTGGTGTGTTTGGGGTCGTTGTATGTTGGAACACCCATTTCAAGGGCATTTCCTCTTCAGCATAAGGCAGCATGACCTCTTCAAGTATTCTGATGTATTCAAACTGATCCATGATCCCTGGTATGCGATAAATAGGCCCAACACCGTAGTATGAGAAACATCCCCATATCATGATGCTTGCACCACCATGCTTCACTGTCTTCACAGTGTACTGTGGCTTGGATTCAGTGTTTGGGGTCGTCTGACAAACTGTCTCCGCCCACTAGACCCAAAAAGAACAATCTTACTTTTATCAGTCCACAAAATGTTGCGCCATTTCTCTTTAGGCCGGTCAATGTGCTCTTTGGCAGATTGTAACCTCTTCAGCACACGTCTTTTTCCCAACAGTGGGACTTTGCGGGGACTTCTTGCAGATAGCTTGGCTTCACATCGGCGTCTTCTAATTGTAACAGTCCTCACAGGGAACGTCACACCTGCTTTCATCTTCCTGGAGCTGATTGTTGGCTGAGTCCGCCCCATTTTGGCTATTCTTCTATCCATTCCAATGGTAGTTTTTCGCTTTCTTCCACGTCTTTCAGGTTTTGGTTGCCATTTTAAAGCATTTGCAATTATTTTAGCTGCACTTCTTTATATGTTTTCCCCTCTTCAATGAACTTTTTAATCAAGGTACGCTGTTCTTCTGAACAGAGTCTGGAACGACCCATTTTCCTCAGAATTTCAGAGAGAAATGCACTGTAACCAGCATGTACAACATTTGCTGCCTTCCTCCCTTAAATAAGGGCAATAATTGCCACCTGTTTTTCAAAGAATGAATGACCTCAGTAATAGAACTCCACACTGCTATTATTTTGAACATGCCCCTTTCAATTAGTGATTCAATTACACAGAATCAGCAGCATGCATGTCATGACTGTTGGGTCTGTTGGATTTCTATGACTCTACTACACCTGCTAGTAAATTATTTGCCATGTAGAACTATCATTTCCACCAAAAACAGCGATTGATCCGGTTAGTGATGTCTGACTGATATTATTTTGAACACAACTGTATATTGGGACTTTATTCATTATTGGACCATAGATGGAATATTGATATACTTCATTTTATCCGTTTTTGCTTGGGATTATATATACATTATATTTATAGCGCTGCACTTTGTTTATTATTGAAGTTCCGCACATAGTGCCCGACTTCTCCGCAATAGAGGCATAAATTGTTCTGGCATCAATGCTGGCATTCTTCGGGTGTCAAAGAGGTTTGTAATAGACCTATTTGCATGGGTTCAGGTTCCTCTACGGAAAGTGTAGCAGAGCTGGTAGGCACCATATTGGTTGGCAGTGGAGCACTAGGTAGCATCCAAATGGGGTGACTTAGTCCAGTGGATCTCTCTAATCTACGCTCCCTAAGACAATGGTCAATTTGTATAGAGAGAGTAATGAGCTCCTACAGAGTATCGGGTACTCCTACATGGGCCAGTTCATCCTTGAGGGATTCAGCAAGGCCAAGACTTAACTGGTAACGTAGGGCAGCGTCATTCCAATGGGTATTGGTGCTCCAGCGCCTAAATTCTGTGACGCAATCTGCCACTGCCCTGCGTCCCTGCTGGAGTACATGAAGAGCAGCCTCTATTAATGCAGCTCGCTGGGGGTCATCATACAGTTGAGCCATGGAACCAAAAAAGATGTTTAAAGGAGGCTAACTTGGCATCCTCCTTTTCCAGCAAGTGATGGGCCCATGCCTGTGGTTCTCCCTGGAGCAGAGAAATCAATCACAAATCCCACCTTAGTTGCTTCAAGGGAAAAGGTCCGGGGTTGTAAAGCGAAATAAAGATCACATGCGTTGCGGAACGCGCTGCGATCTCCAGAGAATCTTTCCGGTGTAGGGACCCTTGGCTTGGGAGGTAACATCACCACCGCAGGAGGGAGCACCAGCGGGAGCAGGAGCTGCTACAGACCTATCAGACAACACAGGTGCAGGTAAGGTCTGAAGGCGGTTCTCCAGCGGGGTGTATCCTTCTTGAAGATCCTTGCTGGCCTGTGTTAGTGCCAAGATGTGATGACAAATCTCATCTAGAGGAGAGGCCCCTCTCTCAGGCTCCGACATGGCCTTCTGGTACTGTAACGTACCTGGTGGTGGAGCCTGATGTGCAGAAAGGGCGTCCTCTTACCACTCCAGTTCAGGAACCTTGATAGGGTAGACAGGAAGTAACGAGCTGGGAGGATCACGAGTGCCTGACGGGTCTGCAGTGACAGCTGACAAGTGGAGACCAGGAATACCAGGATGCAGGTGAGCAGGTTCAGCAGAGAGGTGTAGCTGAGATACGGATGACCGTGTCAGCTGGTAGCCAAGGATAGTTACAAGCAGTGTAGAATGGTCAGGCAGACCGGGTCAGGATCAATCGAACAGATCAGGTACAGAGGAGCAGGAAAGCGGATAGTCAAAGGGAGAGCCGGGTCAGTGCAGGTGGAGTTCAATCGTTTGTCAGAATCAAGCAAGGGGATCACAGGAGTCAGGATACAGGAAACAGGAAGTAGTAGACCAGAAGGCACCATTCTATCTGGAGCAGGGGTTTAAATGTTACAAATGTTACAAATGATGCCTCATACACCAGGAGCAGGCTGTTCAGTGCAAGGACACCGGGTGTCTGATCCCCTGGTGCCCTCACACTTCTGACCTTTCCCTTGTATTGCCCAATCCCAGTCGTGCAGTGCTCAATCTCTCCAATCCCATCCAGCAGGGTTTCTACTTTAAACTTTAACTGCCTCCAAGGATCCCTGCACACTGCTGCTCCCAAGCTCCTCGAAAGAAGACTGTAAGTAACAGCCTGGCACATTCCAGCAACCTGCCCCCAGGTTCCCAAACCAGCCCTCAGCACAGCACCACTTTTGTGCTTTCCCTTTTCCCACACTCCCTCCTCCCACAGAATCTGTTTCTGCTGACAGCCAACTACATACTATTGCTGTGCTCTATTCTGTTCACAAAGGTTGTGTTTTCATGGTGACTGGCAGTGGTGGCAAAAAATGCACCAGGAGTCCAGGATGTCATGCTCAGGCATCACCTCCACCAGACCCGCTCCCCAGTGCCCCAACACCGTAGCAGTAGCACTTGGACTCAGAGCCTCGGATGGTCCGTCGGCCAGCTCCGGAACTGCGCATGTACAGTTCTAAGCGGACAGTCACAGCCTTATTTTTAATGGGCGCTCTTCTGTGATGAACATTTACAGACAGGAGAAAAGAGCCCAGTTTTTAAAAAAGTCCATAAAATACTGGATGGTTGGAAACACTGGCATGAATGGGATCAGCAGACAGTGTGAGGCCAAAATCAGCATTGCTAGTGATTGGACGGGAGGATTTTATCTGATGTTCTATGTATCTCTGCTGATAAGAGCTCTGTACTCATAGGAAGTAGAGAGGAGATTTCAGACCTTAAATAACAGATGTGCAGTAATGGGGAGAGACACAGTTGGTTGATGTGTAGTAATAAGGATAACTTCTGATGGACTAAACTAACAATCATATTGGAGGAAGGTATTAAAGCGGAGTTCCGGCCCTCGCCCCCCCCCCCAGAAAAAAAACATAAAAGTCAGCAGCTACAAATACTGTAGCTGCTGACTTTTGATATTAGGGCACTTACCTGTCCAGGGATCCAGCAGTGTCCTCACCCCAAGCTGATTCTTCAATTGGCTGTTGGGTGCTGGCGCAGCCATCTTGACTAAGGGAAACCGGCAGTAAAGCTTTGTGACTTCACATCCGGTTTCCTACTGTGCAAAGCGCACTCTGCTTTGTGCATGGACTGCAGTCCTCTGGGACCTGTGTAGTGTCCCAGAGGGCTGCAGGGGGTTCCGAACTTCTGCAAACTGAGCTGGAAGTGGGAACCGGTCAAACTAGGTACCTGCTCCCCCCAAAAGGTGCCAAATGTGGCAGTGGAGGAGAGAGAGGAGACAGATAAGCGGAGCTTCCACTTTTGGGTGGAATTCAGCTTTAAGAAAACACCATTTCATGACTGATAACAGTGTGATAAGATCCAAGAATGAGCCAATTTGGGATTGGTTGTTTAAAGGTTAATTTTATATATTACACTATCATCTCTTCATTTTATGTGGTTTAGATATAAAACTGTCCCAGAATATGATTGTCTCAGTCAGTCCTGTTATACTCACTGTAATTCCTCTATCCGGCTTGTTGTCAGAGCCGCCATCAGATCCTTGAAATGAAGACCCTCCAGATTGTTCCCAGACAGGTTCAGTGTCCTCAGTGTCGGGTTATTTCTTATTCCAGATGCCAGGTGGGGGCAGGAACTGTCTGTCAGCTGATTAATGGACAATCTGTAGAAGAGAAGAATGTTACCAGAAGAAGATGAACTCCCCCCCAGGAATGAATGGAACTATTCTCTACATGGATGGAACTAATTTCTCTTTATTGGAATCATTTATATTCCATCACTTTATAAATCTCCAGGAAATAGAATGTTATAAGACAAATGTTATAATGGAGTAGACCCCCCAATATTGTCCTCCATGTGTAGAGACGGTGATATCTCCATACACAGGATGAGCACAGAATACCACTGACATGACTCGTATTGTGGCTTTCGGCTGCTGCAGGAGGAAAATAAAGCCAGCATAAGGCTGCTTAGGAAGCTGCCTTAGGGCTCCAGGGTAGGGTCCATGGGAGGGGAGGGAGGGCAGAGGACACTGCTATGGGGAAAAGGACACTACTGTGGGCAGGTGGTGTGAAGGGCAGTAGAGGAAATGAATATAGGGGAGGCCATGCCCATAGCAGGTGCAGACTGACATCTCATGGGGCCCCCAGGCAATAGGGGATCATGGGGCCCGTGTCCTTGCCCATACTCATAGCACACCTATAAAAGTTACCAGGGGCATCTCATGGGGCCCCCTACTGATCCCAGTGCCCAAGTGCTCGAATGGTCAATCCGCCCCTGGCCTATAGCAATGTCCTCCTCTCTCTGCACTACCCCCCCCCCCCCCGCAGTAGTGACCCCTGGCCCCCTTCACGTCACTCCCTCCAGCAGCGTCCTCTGCCTCCCCCCCTTCCCTTCCATAGAAGTGTCCCAAGCACTGCAGTATCCTACCTGTGTACACAGAGGAGAGAGTGGAAGGCAGCATAGTTTTGGATGGAGGGAGGGAGCTGCCAGAGTGACTTTTCATATTAACAAGCTGGTGGTTGGTTGCTAGTGTAAACCGTGTACCATGGGGGCTCCCCAGGATACAGTGAAGTCGCGAATGAGGAAAGCAATCCCAACACCAGCTTTTGCCACAACAGAATTTTACTTAGATATGGCAGATAAACACAACCACAAATGCTGGGAACATATAATATATTTACATACACCCAGCCCAAAGGCTGAGACCCTTGTGCTGCACAGCACGGCGCCTCCTGATGGATGAAGGTAGAAAGTGTAGTAATTTACCTACTGGTGGGCACAACTAAGCTGCCACACCTTACCCGTTATTACCCTACAGAGCAGGAATCAGTGTATGGGTGTCCGGTATGGGCTAGCCTGCGGTGCAGCACAACAGCTTACAATCTTACACAAATCTACAGTATTCTCCTCCCATAACTGATCCTATAGCACGTGCCTGAGTATTCCTTCTGAACAAAACGCCAGTCTGGCTTGAGTTTGTAGGATTTTATCAGCTCTCCAATGTGAAATGTCACTTTAAGTTGTGGACTCCTTCCAATGATCAGCAATAACACTTGTGGCCTGACACAAACAGAGACCCTAACTAACTAACTAACTATAGGCCTGGACTCAGTCTTATAGGCGCCAACACTGAAAGGAGGTGCGTGCACGATCTTACCGACCCGGGTCTGTATTTCAGCCGCTGATGACTCTGTACAGAACAAAAGTCTCTCCACTAATCATGCAATGTTATTAGCAGTGTATGTTGCTTTGCTCCTCTGTCCTCATCAGCTTTCTGGCAGCAAATCTTCCCCTCTTTGAACAGTATTAGCGTCTTGAACACCATCAGCTTCACTCAATGGGATTTCTGATTATGGAGGGCAGTCTCCACAGCTGGATGGCAACGGATTCTCCGATCTCACAGCCCCCCTTCTCTCTCTCAAGCATGGCTGCTCTCTCTCCTTTTTCCTGTTCACTCTCCAAGTGTAAAACCCCACCCCTTCATGAATAAAGAAATCTCTATGCAGTCTGAGGCTGTGTTAGAACAAAACAGCGATATCTTGTGGCTAAACTGCAGAATGTCAGTCAGAACGTTTTTAATTTACTTCAATCAGTGTTCAAACAATGAAAGCTGTTTCCCCATTTCAAATGCCACCCCACTAGAGGTTGTCGTCCTTGGCAACCCTCCCCATACAAACTCATTCTGGCATAACGCTGTGGGGGCACACCAGCATTAGGCCTTGTTGACCTTCGTAGAGTGACAGGTTCAGAAGCACTGGAGGTGTCAGGCACATTTAATGGGAGAGGGGCTGCTGACCGCTCAACACTTTCCCTTGGTGGCAAACTTACTATGGTTGGAGCCTCTGAGGGTACCGGGGCAGGGACAACCCACCATTCCTCCCACTCCTCTAAGGGGATTTCCCCTGTACTCTGAGCAGGAGGAGCCATCCCCTCCACGCACACTGGTTCATCAAAATTACAACGCCTCAACATGTTACGGTGCAAGTTTCGTGAGGGCCCCCCAGTCCCTATTAGCTCTACCTCATAGACCGGGATGGCAGGGTTTACCCTCCTCTTCACCTTATATGGGACCGCCTCCCACCACCCATCCAACTTTCCAGATGGCCGCTTGGCTTTGACTATCACTCGATCACGCGGGGCATACCCTTCCTTCTGCACTGGTCTTGGATTGGGGTGTACCACTTGTCTAAGGCGCTCCCCCACAACCTTGTGGATCGCTCTCAGCCGGCGGCGGTGCTCTTGCGCCCATGTGGTAGTATTTCTTGGTGGTGGCTCCATCAGATCGGGAATGTGGAGATCTTCAATCTCCCGTCCGGCCCTCCCAAACATGAGCATATGTGGGGAGTATCCAGTGGTACTGTGTACCCTGTTATTATAGGCCCACATCAGTTCAGGTAGGTATTCGGGCCACCGAGCCTTTTGGCGGTCCTCCAGAGTCCGCAGCATCTGGAGCAAGGTGCGGTTGAACCGCTCGCATGCCCCGTTTCCCTGGGGGTGATACGGGGTGGTGCGGGAACGTTCGACCCCATACAGTTGGTAGAACTCGTTCATTAGAGTACCCTGAAAACATGCCCCCTGGTCCGAATGTATTCTGTGTGGACACCCGAACACCTGTATAAAGTGTTTGCAGACCGCTTCAGCGGCCGACTCTGCCGTCTGGTCTCTGGTGGGTACAGCCACCGCATACTTTGTGAAATGATCTGTCATGACTAGACAGTAAGAGTGTCCCGAGGTAGAATACCAAATCTGTACATAGTCGATCATAAGGAGCTCTAGGGGTGCTGATGTCTGGATGGCCTGGACAGGAGCCCGCTGTTCAGTACTCTTACTCAGCCCGCAGGGCCGACACCTAGGACATGCCTCGGCCACCATGTCTGCCAAATCTGGACAGTACACGAGCCGTTGGAGCCACATAAATGTTTTATCGCTCCCAAAATGGGCACCCCTCTCATGGGCTGCCCGGGCAGCCTCCGGTCCCAATGACATGGGGATGAAAATCTGGCACCGGTACTGCAACTCTGTCTGTAAGTATATGGTCCGACACAGGAGGCCCTGGGTAACAGTTAGCTTATCCCACTGCCTCAACAACTTTTGGCCATCGGGCGTCAGACGAGCCCCGCTCTTCTGACCGAGGACAGATCTTGGTCCGGACCCATTCTTTCACCTTCAACAGGTCCGGGCAGCTATCCTGGACCCTCTCCCAATCAGCTAACGTCTTTCCCAGCATCATTGGCATCCCGGACACCACCCCACTTGAATGTGCCATGTCTGGGAACATGGGTAATCGACCAAGGTCAGGAGTTTCAGTGTCCTCTAGCTCCTCATCGGCACTCTGTACAGCAGGAATGGGGTGTCAAACCCCACATAAGCCAGAATCGGGGCACTAATCAGCGCCCCCTTCACTGCTTCAAAGGCCCCTTGTCGGGGTCCCCACTCGATGGGGCGATTCTTTGGGCCCCCTGCAGTGCCCCTCAATAACTCATTTAACAGGCCCATCAAATGAGCAAACTTGGGTATAAACCTCCTGTAGTAGCCGGCCAGTCCAATGAACGCCCGCACCTCTCGTAGTGTACTGGGCTGGAGCCACTTCTGGATGGCCTCCACCTTGTCGGGGGTTGGCTTTACCCCCTCCTGGGTGACCAAATGCCCCAAATACTCTATCTGCTGTTGAAACAGTTGGCACTTCTTGGGCTTGACTTTGAGGCCATGGTCTCGCAGCCGTCCTAAGACCTGTCGCAGTTTCTGGAGGTGATTCTCAAAACACTACTACCCCAAACACTACTACGTCATCCAGGTATATCAATACAGACTCGAAGTTGAGATCTCTCAGACAGTGCTCCATCAACCGCTGGAATGTTCCCGGGGCATTGGACAGGCCGAATGGCATCCGGTTGAACTCGTAGAGACCCCTAGGTAGGATGAAGGCCGTCTTCGCTTTGTCCTTCTTGGCCACCGGTACCTGCCAATACCCACTGGCCAGGTCAAGAGTCGAGAAGAACTTCGCATGACTCAGGGCAGACAACGACTCCTCAATCCGCGGAAGGGGGTAGGCATCCCGGACGGTCTGGGCATTCAACTTCCGATAATCCACGCAGAAACGGAGACTCCCATCTTTCTTCCACACCAAGACTACTGGAGCAGCCAAAGGACTTTGACTCTCCAGGATCACCTGGTTTTCCAACATACTGGCCACCATATCCTTCACCTCCTGGTACATGTTAGGCGGGATTTGCCGGTAACATTCCCCGATCGGTGCAGCATTGCCGGTGGGGATTTCGTGTTCGATGGTGGAGGCACACCCGAAGTCCTCATCATGTCTCGAGAAGGCCTCCTGAAACTCCCAAAGGGTGTCTTCCAGCAACTTCTGTTGTCCTGGAGTCAGGATCTTGCAGTTTACCCCCATCCGGGCCATGATTACTCGACCGTTCCACTCCTCTGTCGGGGTCTCCCTTTGATGGACCTCTACAGCATAGGTCCAGGCTGATCTCCTATCTGCCGATAGCGTGAAGCTCTTCCGTCGAGGAATATCCCCTTCGGACACAAACTTCGGCCAGCAAGGTATTCTCAGGGACGGTTAACACACAGTCTTCAACGTTGAGGCAACGTACAGGCACACATCCATCCTTCACAATAGCGAGGGCCCGGGCTACCAGTGGATGAGTCTGTGTTTCTTCTTGGTAAGCAGGCTCGATCAGGACCTCCAGTCCATTCAGTCGTCGTCCAGCCCCAACCGGCAGCATCAATATTCGCTCATGTCGAGGCGGGATCTTCACCGGGGTCCTCCGTGGCACCCTCACGTGTCCAATGGGCCAACCGGACATGTCGCCCTTTCGCAGACTACAGCTCCTCACCATCTGCTGTAGAACCTTCTGGGTTGGCCAGTGTGTGGTGGCCCGTTGCCAATACTTAGGCCCTTCTTTGGCATAGAGTTGGTGGTCTAGGTCTCTCAGCACATTCATACCAAGTGTCACGTCCATCCCTCTCCTGGACGAATGATCCACTAGCACGACCCCCTTCTTGCCGACATCTTGCCCACACAGCCGGACCCGCATCCAGACTATTCCTCGGACGTCCATCTCTCTGTTAATGGCAGCCGTCAGCTTGATGACACTCCCATCTTCCGGCTCCATCATATGTCCAAAGTGTCTTTCGAAGAACTCCAGAGGCATAAGGATGCATTCTGACCCTGTATCAACTAGGCAGCGTACCTTCTGGCCTTCCAACTCGGCTTCCATAACGGGGCTGCTGGCATACAGGTCGTGTTCCTCATGCTTAGGGCTTAGCTTCTGGTGTACCGCTGCAGGACGCCCAGCTACTGCGGCGGTCGGAAGTTTAACGTCGTCTCGGACTTCATCTGTTCTGGGCACTCTCTGGCCATGTGGCCGTACTGTCGACAAGCCCAACAGAGGGGTCCCCTTTTGACGTGCCCCCGCAGCTGAGTTATCCTAAGTGGAGTGGCGCGAGGTGCTGAGGTCATTTCCGGAGACCGGGGAGATTCTGCCTTCATCTGGGACACTTCCAGCCGAAGTTCTCTTAATTCTGCCCACAGGGCCTGGACCACATCCTTTAAGGATTCTGAGTCTTCAGATGCAGACGGACCTCTTGTAGCATGGGTACTACACACTATTCTCGCCGTCACAGGTATGCACTCCTCCTCTCTCTTCACGGCGGCTAAGTAGATGCTGTAGAATGTCATGTTGGGCCCTGTCCGTGTCATCTCTTGCAATTTGTCCTGTAAGAACTTGTTGGAGAGCCCCACTATGAACTGGTCTCGTAGTAGCCGGTCCACCTCCCGGAAAGCTACCATGGCCTCTGGATCTCGCTGCTGTATTTCATTTAGCGTCTCCTGTAGGGCATTGGAGTACTGCATCAGGGTCTCGCCCTCTCGCTGTGGTCAGTTGAAGAAGTGGCTCTGCAGCTGCACTACTTTAGCACGCAGGGAGAATATTTTCTCTAGGGTGTCTCTCTCAGATTCGGGCCTTACCATTACTGTCCGTCTGACGTCACCCTCTAGAGCCCCCAATGCAACCTCTGCCCGCAGCTCGGACGTCAGGTTACACATCCTATCCGCACTTCGCACTCTTTCAGTTCAGTCCTGCAACGTCATATTTTTACTGTCAAATTTTGGCAGGTGACTCAACAGCGCCCCCACAGGAATGTACCTTACTGGTACGGGCAGGGCGGGGGCAAGCTGAATCAGCGGTGTTGGGACAACTTGGTCCTGCACCGGCGCACCCTGAGCTGGGTCCTGGACCGGTGCCATTGGCATCTGGGGAAGATCTCCAGCCGCATTCCCGTCCATAACGGTCGCTGTATCCTGTCGACTACACCAAGTTGTAAGCCGTTTACCGGGGTGGGCTCCCCAGGATACAGTGAAGTCACGAACGAGGAAAGCAATCCCAGCACCAGCTTTTGCCACAACAGAATTTTACTTAGATGTGGCAAATAAACACAACCCCAAATGCTGGAATATACAATATATTTACATACACCCAACCCAAAGGCTGAGACTCTTGTGCTGCACAGCACGGCGCCTTCTGATGGATGATGGTAGAAAGTTTAGTAATTTACCTACTGGTGGGCACAACTAAGCTGCCACACCTTACCTGTTATTACCCTAAAAGAGCAGGAATCAGTGTATGGGTGTATGGTATGGGCTAGCCTGCGGTGCAGCACAACAGCTTAAACAAATCTGCAGTATTCCCTCTCGCATAACTGGTCCTGTAACACGTGCCTGAGTATTCCTTCTGAGCAAAACGCCAGTCTGGCTTGAGTTTGTAGGATTTTATCAGTTCTCCAATGTGAAATGTCACTTTAAGTTGTGGAGTCCTTCCAATGATCAGCAATAACACTTGTGGCCTGAAACAAACAGAGACCCTAACTAACTAACTATAGGCCTGGACTCAGTCTTATAGGCGCCAACACTGAAAGGAGGTGCGTGCACGATATTACCGACCCAGGTCTGTATTTCAGCCGCTGATGACTCTGTACAGAACAAAAGTCTCTCCATTAATCATGCGATGTTATCAGCAATGTATGTTGCTTTGCTCCTCTGTCCTCATCAGCTTCCTGGCAGCAATTTTTCCCCTCTTTGGACAGAATTAGCGTCTTGAACACCATCAGCTTCACTCAATGGGATTTCTGATTACGGAGGCAGTCTCCACAGCTGGATGGCAACGGATTCTCCGATCTCACAGCCCCCCTTCTCTCTCTCAAGCATGGCTGCTCGCTCTCCTTTTTACTGTTCACTCTCCAAGTGTAAAACCCCACCCCTTCATGAATAAAGAAATCTCTATGCAGTCTGAGGCTGTGTTAGAACAAAACAGTGACATCTTGTGGCTAAACTGCAGAATGTCAGTCAGAACGTATTTAATTTACTTCAATCAGTGTTCAAACAATGAAAGGTGTTTCCCCATCTCACACTAGGAAAGCCCTAGCGACCAATCATTTCTTGATTACCTTGAAAAGTTAATTTGGCAAGCTCCTCCTCCCGCCCTCCATCCTGAGCTGTGCTGCCTCCCGCTCTTCACTGTGCACTGAGGATGACAGTGACAGAGAAGGTTGGGGGGGGGGGAGAAGGACTGGTGCCTAAAGGTACGAGTCAGCAGTGCAGAGACCTGTTCAAGGTCTACCTGACACCGGCTCGCAGTCAACAGGAAGACCGCAATCAAATGGTTTTGAGTTAGAGCGTTGAGGCAACCATTTAACATTAACAGGAGAGCTTACAATGATCAGTTTGTATTCCTTCATATATAATCTTTATCCCACAAGGAAAAAAAATGTTTGCTGTAACTGCTTGTAAGGTATTAGCTGGAGTTCATCTTCAATATGTCGGTCAAGTCTATCTAGATCTGCTAATATAACTCTCCCCTCTCCCCAGACTGACAATGCTATCGTCCAGAGGTAAAGATAAATAGATATATATAAACCTGCGCTAGTAAGAACCACAATAGATAACACTGTTCAACAGGTAAAAAGTTTTGGGCATAAAATTAGCTAATCTTACATAATTTTGGGGTGCTGAAAACGAAAATGACCCTAAAAAATGTTGATTGGCTCTAGTTTCCATGATATATTCACCCATCTAATGACGTAAGCCATTCAAAATTATGATGCAACTTCAGCTGCATATTGCGCAATTGATACTGGTGACCAATAGAAAATGTCATGTATACTGAGATGATGCAATATTAGCCTTTAATTGCATCACTTCACTGCATAAAAGCTGCAGTATCTGTAACTGATTGTAGTTCGACAGCGTCTTTACATTTCGTTTTATGCTTATATAGGCTACTCAGTAATGCCTCGAACTTGTGTGAATAAAGCAGATAATTTCTGCTATATCTGCGGTGAAATAACTTTTATCTCACAAAAAAGGAGGATAACAGGAATGATTAAGAAAGCCTACAACTTGTATTTTGGCTGCAAGATAGGAGACCAGGACAAGAGCTGGGCACCACATATATGCTGCAATTCTTGTGGGACGGCACTGGAGCAATGGTTGAATGGAAAAAAGGCATCTATGCCTTTCGCTGTGCCAATGATTTGGAGAGAGCCAACAGATCATGTTAGTAATTGTTACTTTTGTATGGTGCCTCCAATTGTAAAAGGGCTAAATAAGAAGAAAAAGTTATCTGTGCACTATCCAAATATTCCATCGGCAATACGTCCAGTTCCTCATGGAGAGGGGCTACCAATTCCTAAAGCACCAGAATCCTTCGTGGTTGAGTCAAGTGAGGAAGAACCTGAAGCGTGTAGTCACGTGCAGTTGTAAGAGATAGCCCTTTCCTCGAATACAAGAGAAAAGCCAAGAGAAGCAAAACCGACACAAACTGAAGACAAAACTAGTGAGAATCCTAAGTATTAAAATGATTCAACTTAGCTTATGGCTATAATTTTTCTTGGTAATCCTATGCAATATATTATGCCATTTAGGCTTTGTTATGTAGTCAATATCACTTGCTTTATATTTGTGGAAAGACATCTATCTATATAATTATTGTGCATTATGTAGTCATTACGCCTATAGTAGAAAACTTTCCGTTTACAGAAAAACTAGAGCCAATTGACAAATTTCATTGTTATATTTGAACTCAGAATGTGAAATTCATTAAGAAATGGATCCTTTTGTTTCCAAAACTGGCAAAAAATAAAAATTTGTTGAACAGTGTAATCAATAATAAGGTGTAAAACATATAGCAGCTGAACACAAAAACCCTGATATTAGGCAATCAACAATAAATACATAAAATTGCAGCGCTTAAAAAGTTACAAATAATCATAAGAAAACAGTGAAAAATGTGTCATAAAAATAGTCCATCCAAAAATAACAGAAAAGTCCCAGAGGCTGCGATGGAACAAAAGAAATCCAAGGACAGTTGTGGTGTCACCAACCACTACTACAGGAGGCTTACCAGAAAGGTGGAGGCAGTAGCGTGTGTGCGTGGGTGGAGCCACGTACACACGCTACTGCGCATTTGTGGCCATTTTGAAAACTGTAAAATTTGGACTTTTTTTGCCAATCAATGCCTAATGATGTTTGCTTACATGTGAGCGCAACCATACTTTAAATAAATGTTGTGATTACGGCTTTACACTATGTGGAGCGCTCTTTCTTTGCATGTTCCCACTACGAGTCCAAGCCTCATCCTGAATGGTTTAGCTACCCTAACTAAGGTCCATTGTTTGGAAGATCCTTATCTGCTGTTTTGGTGATCTGGAGGAAGATTCGAGTGATCAGCTTTCTGGATTGTTTAACAAAGCGCAACTGACTGCTCATTACGCCTTTCTGGTAAGCCTTCTGTAGTAGTGGTTGCTGACACCACAACTGTCCTTGGATTTCTTTTTTTCATCACAGCCTCTGGGACTTTTATTTTTGGATGGACTATTTTTTTTTTTTTTACACATTTTTCACTGTTTTCTTATGATTATTTGTAACTTTTTAAGCACTGCACTTTTTATGTATTTTTTTGTCCTGAGGTGTCTGTTTTACTGCTTCACCCAGAATACAGGCTCCCTAAGACAAGAAGTTTTACTGGCTAGATCACCAGGTGAAATAAAGGGAAAAAAGCCTAAAAAAAGAAGGCTAATGCAGCCACATCATCTAAATTGTAATACATTACAATTTTATCCAAATCAGGGCTTGAAAAAGCCGCTCGCCAAATGCGAGGAGAAATTCCTGTGTGGCGAGTGGCGGCGAGCACAGATGATGGATGGAGCGGTTGCACCTGCGCTGCAAGCCTCATTGTGAAGCAGAGTTCCGATTTCCAACTTCCGGTTTCCAGCTTCTGCATTACACTGGCAGCGCCGCTGAGGGGACAGGTGCAGGAGAGGTCCGCTCTCCTCCGCTGAGAGGAGACACCCTCTCCACCACCGCGGGGGACTCGAGGAGAGGTCCGCTCTCCCCTGTCACGAGGGGCATGAGGAGAGGCCCGCTCTCCGCCGCCTTGAGGGACACGAGGCCCTCTCTCCGCCGCCTTGAGGGACACGAGGCCCGCTCTCTGCTGCCTTGGGGGACATGAGGCCCGCTCTCTGCCGCCTTGGGGGACACGAGGCCCGCTCTACACCGCCTTGGGGGACACGAAGAGAGGCCCGTTCTACATCGGTGTGGGGGACATGTGAAGGAGAGACCTGCCAACAGTGCACATCAATACACCCACCAGCTTAAGGTAAAATACATTTTTTGTGCTGCGCTCTGGGGGAAAAATGATTTCGAAAAGAGTAAAAAAAAAACACCAACAACGTTAAAAAAAACTAACCACGCCATTTTAGTGCTATATATTTCAAAAAGTAAAAAAGAAAAAAAAAAAAGCACAGCACATCTATGGACATTCAGCTACAAATTTAATTTAAAATAAAATTGGTAGTTGACTATGCATAGGAACACATCCTCATATGGTAGTGGTGAAAATTATCACTGCCCTCCCAGTTTTGACTGTGGTATCTTATATGCACCCTGTTTATTTTCCTTGGGTCGCCATTGGTCCCTGGCAATTGTAATGCTTGGACAGACCCACCAAGCAAGCAGCTGTGCTCCGCCCTGCTCCTGAAAGGCAGCGCAGACACCCCGAGCCACCAGAGGAGCCTTCAATCAGGCCAGTGTTTAATCTGAACTGCCTTGTTTAATCTGAACTGCCTTGTTTAATCTGAACTGCCGTTGAGCTGAACTGCCATTAATTTGAACTGCCGCTCAGATGACCTGATGTTAATCTGCCTTCAAGCAGACCAGCCTTCTATGCAGGCCATCAATCAGACCAGCCAGCAGACCAGCGTTTAATAGGCTCAGCCAGCACAAAGGCCTATAGGCAGCCAAGACCGGCCTTGACTGTGCAACTAGCATGATCACATGTCATGGAGGATCTTCCTCAGCCTAAATCATCTGTGGCAGCCCAGATGTAATACAAAAAAGTGGTCCTAATTTACAGTTTTTAACCCATATCTCATGCCTGTGAGTTTTTCCTTATTTTTGTTTTTGGTCTCCTTGTTTACACTGCAACATGAAACAGCAAATTAAGATTTTTTTTTTCTACAGAAAAAGATCATCCTACCATTGTGGAGTCCCAGTCAAACCCTATAGAAAAAGAGAATGAATCAATAGCTAATTCAGTTGCTAGTTGTAGTTTGCCACAAACTTCCACTGCCGTTAATAACTAAAAAGACAAATGATGGTGATGCTGGAAAGACAGTGAAAAAACGCTGTTTTAGTACACATTGGCTGGATCAGTTTTCATGGCTTGCTTACTCCAAGGAAAATGATACAGCTACATGTAAAGTTTGCAGTCGGTTCCCCCAAATTTCAGATGAAAAATGGGCAAATGGCTTAAAAGCTCCATTTAAAAGGGAAACGTTTGTATGGCATGACAAATGTAATAAACAAAGAGAATATTGATAAAGGCAAATGCTAGAGACAACCCTGAAGAAAGACCTTTAGCTATGTGTATCAGAAAAATGGATGCAGCAATGTTTCAGCACATGACACACACGTTTAACATTGCTTATTACGTAGCTAAATGTGAAAAGCCATTTCTAGATTTCCCTGGTTTAGTAACATTGAGTGCCAAACTAGATGTGCCGGTTCCGCAGAAATATGGCAGTAATGTTCAATGCAAACAATTCATTCCTTTCATTGCAAGATTAATCAGAGAAAGTCTTGTGGCAAACATTAAAAAGTCACCTTTTGTTGGCATCATGATTGACGGATCTACAGATCGAACCTACACTGAACATGCAAACATTTATGTCCGTTATTCAAAAAATAGGAGTATGCGAGCGCTAATATGAAATGACAGCAGCTTGGACACTTAAAGGTACCATAGAACCTTTGAAATTAATATACAGAGAATAGTGCAGTGCTGTGTATAGGAAAATAATAGTATACAGCAAGTAAAAAATAGGTGCAAACAATGGTATGTTACCACATGAGTGGTTAAAGTCAATAAATTCAGATTGTAGACTCTTAAGTCCTATCAGGTCTAAATTCAAGGACTGCAGTTCCTTCTAATCGATGGTATGATGAAATCATCAGAGATAAATGAATTACGCACTCACCAGAAATGTGCTATCAAAACGCATTTGAGATCATAATCGTCTCATCGGGTCAGCCAGGACAATCACTTCCAGGTATGGTCAGGTTCCTGCGCCTGTGTCTTTGAGGACCCCTCCAATGGTATCACGATCTCAGGACACCTCTAAACTGGCCTCTGCGAGTGGCGAGACTCGCAGACAACCAAAGAATAATGCCACATAGCGTGATACTGCATTCAATGGGGTAATTTTATTCCAACAAAGGTACAAATCATACAAGGAAAGATTAAATCAAAGAACTGACCATGTGTGTAAAGATGGCCGCCAACGGCGGAAGGGACATCAGGATGCTGTAGCCCCTTAAAATGACGCGTTTTGTGAGAAGCACTTAGTCATAGGGTGCAGGCTTACAGCACCAGACATCAATACAGATCTATTTATAGGCAAAAAATAACGTGCACCGCATCTGTTGGACGCTATTTTGCTGGCGATCTGGCACATGCGCAGTGCGTCGGCGCCATTTTGTTGTGGAGCAATTTTTCAATGTAACGCCCATAGGAAAGTGCTCAATGCACAAAAGAGCGTATATTGCTGTATTAAAGTTATCCGGACTTAGGGGATGTAGAAGCGGGCAAAAACGGATGCCCATCTTATCTTTAACTTGGCAAAAAAATGGCGCACACGATCACTCGCAGCCGCCATTTTGCCTGCGCCCGGCGCAAGCGCAGAGCGCCTGCGCCATTTTGTTGTAGACCAAAATTTCATTATAGGTCCCAGATAATGTCTGCATGCACAGCGGCACCATTTAATTGGTGGGGAAAGTAGTAACCAACATATGTTCACCAGGACACGATATAATAAATATGTGAACAGGCTGCAACGCCCCAGGGAGTCTATGGGACTCTCAGTTATCTTATAAAAGATGTTAGGAAGCTATAAACAGGTATATTTATGATCATTTGTTGGTGGATAACAAAGGCTACTAATAATAGTTAAAATGCTTCACCTATCATATACTGTAGTTCACAAAAAGATTTTATATTGATTTTACTGGACTTTACGATTACTAAGAACTATTTCTGGTTCGACCAGAAGTTTTATTTGCAGACAAAGGGCGTTGGTATGCGGGCCAAATTTGCCCCCAGCCTGGCCAATCTTTTCATGGCCATCATCTATGCGAGAGAGTGGCCCGAACTCTCTTTCTATAAAAGATACATAGATGTCCTCCTCATACAGAATGGTGACGAACAAACTTTATTAAATTTTTCTGGCACTTTGAACAATAATTCATTAAATATCAAACTTACTTACAACTATAGCAGACACAGCGTTAACTTTCTGGATCTTACCTTACTTAATCAGGGTGGTAGAGTAGTGACTGAATCTTTCTTTAAACAAACTGATGGTAACAGTTACATACCACTGGATAGTTGTCACTAGAGATGAGCGAATCGAAGTATCCGAAGTGGAATTCGAGTCGAATATCGGAAAAATTTCGATTCGTGCCGAATCCGAAAAATAGCCTAATTCGGACGCGCGAATCGAAATTTTTCAGAAAATGGCGGCTGACATGTGCGGCGACGGAGCGGGGATGTCTGGGAAGGCGCGCAGACAAGGCGCGCTGACCCATAATGCATTCCTCAACTACATGTGATCGCATCAGCCAATCAGCAGCCAGCCAGCCAGCACTGTGTAATGGTCGAGCTATAAATAGCGGCCATTTTGGAATTCTTCATTTGCCTGCAGTTATTGAACAGAGGCAGACCGCTCTGTACTAGGGACAGGGACAGAGTTAGGGCCACAGAAACGATAATTGGGGACAGAGAAAAGTTACTTAGGGACAGAGAACCATTACTCAGGGACACAGACTTGTTAATTAGGGCCACAGAATCGTTATTTAGGGACAAAGAAACGCTAGTTAGGGCCACAGAATTCATACTCAGGGACAGACAGAATTGTTACTGAGTGCCAGAGAATTGTTACTTAGGGCCACAGAAACGTTATTAGGGCCACAGAATTTTTACTCAGGGACAGACAGAATTGTTACTGAGTGCCAGAGAATTGTTACTCAGGGACAGACAGAATTGTTACTGAGTGCCAGAGAATTGTTACTTAGGGCCACAGAAACTTTAATTAGGGCCACAGAATTTTTACTCAGGGACAGACAGAATTGTTACTGAGTGCCAGAGAATTGTTACTCAGGGACAGACAGAATTGTTACTGAGTGCCAGAGAATTGTTACTTAGGGCCACAGAAACTTTACTTAGGGCCACAGAATTGTTACTCGCACAGACACAGAATTGTTACTCGCACAGACACAGAATTGTTACTGAAGGCCACAGAACTGTTACTTAGGGCCACAGAATTGTTACTCGCACAGACACAGAATTGTTACTCGCACAGACACAGAACTGTTACTGAGGGCCACAGAACTGTTACTTAGGGCCACAGAATTGTTACTCGCACAGACACAGAATTGTTACTCGCACAGACACAGAATTGTTACTCAGGGCCACAGAACTGTTACTTAGGGACAAAGAAACGCTAGTTAGGGCCACAGAATTCATACTCAGGGACAGACAGAATTGTTACGGAGTGCCAGAGAATTGTTACTCAGGGCCACAGAAACTTTAATTAGGGCCACAGAATTTTTACTCAGGGACAGACAGAATTGTTACTGAGTGCCAGAGAATTGTTACTCAGGGACAGACAGAATTGTTACGGAGTGCCAGAGAATTGTTACTCAGGGCCACAGAAACTTTACTTAGGGCCACAGAATTTTTACTCAGGGACAGACAGAATTGTTACTGAGTGCCAGAGAATTGTTACTCAGGGACAGACAGAATTGTTACTGAGTGCCAGAGAATTGTTACTCAGGGCCACAGAAACTTTACTTAGGGCCACAGAATTTTTACTCAGGGACAGACAGAATTGTTACGGAGTGCCAGAGAATTGTTACTCAGGGCCACAGAAACTTTAATTAGGGCCACAGAATTTTTACTCAGGGACAGACAGAATTGTTACTGAGTGCCAGAGAATTGTTACTCAGGGACACATAATCGTTGAATTAAAGAGTATGTCAGACAACATGCAGAGGAGTGGCAGAGGAGGCAATTTTTTAGGAGCGAGCAGACGTGGCAGCAGAGGAAGGGGTCGAGGCAGCACTATTCGCAGCCAGAGGCCAGTGCTCCCGGTGTCATCCAGCGGTCGTGTCTCCACCGACAACCCTGCCGTCATTGATTGGTTGGCTCGGTCGTCTTCCTCCTCCCAGGTCACCTCTGACACCTACAGCCAACGGTCGGTGGGTACGTCAGACACAACCGTTAGTTGGCATGGCCCGGGAGCAAGCCCACTGAAATCACATGTCCTCTACCTGCCCCTGTCCTTTGCTGTTCCCTCACCAAGCGAAGTATCGCATGCTGTGGGCTCAGCCCCACTGTACAGTGAGGAAGAGCTAACAGAGGGCGGTCAGGAATGGGGGGAGACATCGGCCTTTTCAGCAGCCAGGCGAAGAAGTACTGGCGAGGAGAGTGACATAGGGTGCTGGCAGATTACGGACCTCCCATAGCTGCTGCCAGGCCCCTAATCTGCCATGGGCCCCTATATACCGCCTCCTCATGCTGCTGCCAAGTCCAGAGTCTCTCATGGGTCCCTGTACGGCCTCCCATTGCTGCTGTCTCCATCGCCACACTCTGCCATGTGCCACTTTCAGGTCTCCTCACACACTGCTGGTGTGTAGAATTTTTTGACATAGGGTGCTGGCAGATTACGGGCCCCCTATAGCTGCTGCCAGGCCCCTAATCTGCCATGGGCCCCTATATACCGCCTCCTCATGCTGCTGCCAGTTCCAGAGTCTCTCATGGGTCCCTGTACGGCCTCCCATTGCTGCTGTCTCCATCGCCACACTCTGCCATGTGCCACTTTCAGGTCTCCTCACACACTGCTGGTGTGTAGAATTTTTTGACATAGGGTGCTGGCAGATTACGGGCCCCCTATAGCTGCTGCCAGGCCCCTAATCTGCCATGGGCCCCTATATACCGCCTCCTCATGCTGCTGCCAGTTCCAGAGTCTCTCATGGGTCCCTGTACGGCCTCCCATTGCTGCTGTCTCCATCGCCACACTCTGCCATGTGCCACTTTCAGGTCTCCTCACACACTGCTGGTGTGTTGAATTTTTTGACATAGGGTGCTGGCAGATTACGGGCCTCCTATAGCTGCTGCCAGGCCCCTAATCTGCCATGGGCCCCTATATACCGCCTCCTCATGCTGCTGCCAAGTCCAGAGTCTCTCATGGGTCCCTATACGGCCTCCCATTGCTGCTGTCTCCATCGCCACACTCTGCCATGTGCCACTTTCAGGTCTCCTCACACACTGCTGTTGTGTTGAATTTTTTGACATAGGGTGCTGGCAGATTACGGGCCTCCCATAGCTGCTGCCAGGCCCCTAATCTGCCATGGGCCCCTATATACCGCCTCCTCATGCTGCTGCCAAGTCCAGAGTCTCTCATGGGTCCCTGTACGGCCTCCCATTGCTGCTGTTTCCATCGCCACACTCTGCCATGTGCCACATTCAGGTCTCTTCACACTGCTGGTGTGTTGAATTTTTTGACATAGGGTGCTGGCAGATTACGGGCCTCCCATAGCTGCTGCCAGGCCCCTAATCTGCCATGGGCCCCTATATACCGCCTCCTCATGCTGCTGCCAGTTCCAGAGTCTCTCATGGGTCCCTGTACGGCCTCCCATTGCTGCTGTCTCCATCGCCACACTCTGCCATGTGCCACTTTCAGGTCTCCTCACACTGCTGGTGTGTTCAATTTTTTGACATAGGGTGCTGCCAGATTACGGGCCTCCCATTGCTGCTGCCAGGCACGTAATCTGCCATGGGCCCCCGTACCGACTCCTCATGCTGTGACGTTGCAACAAGGTGGAATTCAACCCTACATGTTAGACCGCCTTTACGAACAGCGAAAGGCCATCACAGATTTCCTGATGTTAAAAGCGGATAAAGGTACTCCCTGTGTAACTTAGATGTCAGCCATTGGCAGCTCATGCGTGACACCTGCCGCTTGCTCAGGCCCTTTGAGGAGGCCACGCTATTCGTGAGTCGGCAGGACTATGGGATGAACGACGTCATTCCTCTGTTGCACGTCCTGGAACAAATGCTGTTAACAATGGCTGGTCAGGGTGCGGTAGACGTGGCGCACAGATCTCAACGCCACATGACCCCTGTGGGGGCAGGACAGGAAGAAGAGGAGGAGGTAGAGGAGGACATTGGTGCTCAGGAATTATTGAGTGAAATGGGTGGTTTTTCCACTCAGCGGACAGGAGTGGAGGAGCAGGAGCATCTGGTAGAGGAGGAGGAGACAGAGGACCCAGACGCACCGTGGCAGTATGCTGTGGAGATGGAGGCAGGGAGTCCCTCGCATTCCTTGGCACAAATGGCCCATAGCATGCTCGCTTGCTTGCGTAGCGACAGCCGAATAATAACCATCAGACAGAGGGATGACTTTTGGCTGTCCACTTTGTTGGACCCTCGCTACCGGTCCAAAATGGTGGCCTTTTTCACACCTGCTGAGAGGGAGGCCAAAATTACGTACTATAAAAACCACCTATGTAGTCAGTTGGTCTCTGCCTTTGTGCGCCAACGTCCATCCTCAGACACTGTGGGCCCTGTGCGCTCGCGTTCCGCTGGCATGGCAGCAGGGGAGGGGTGGGGTGGTAGGAGCAGTGGCAGCTCCACCAGCAGCGGCTGCCTCAGTCTGCAGTCGATGATGAGTAGCTTTCTTCACCAGCGCAGTGAGGAAACTACTAACCAGCCGCAGCAGCAGCAGCAGCATCAGGTGGACCTGGAGCAGGAGCTCAAACAACAGGCTTGGGCCTACTTGGACAGCACCCTGCCAACCGAGGTAGACAATCCCCTTGACTACTGGGCAACGAAACTTGACCTTTGGCCCCAACTAGCTGAATTTGCCCTTGAAAGGCTGTCATGCCCGGCCAGTAGCGTGGCATCGGAGCGCGTGTTTAGTGCGGCAGGAGGTATTGTAACTCCGCGGAGGACACGACTGTCCACCCAAAGTGTGGAGAGACTCACGTTTGTGAAAATGAATCAGGCGTGGATTAGTCTGGATTTCAAACCACCAGTTCCTGACACAACTGACTAAATCCGCCATGAATCATGCCTCAAACATGTGCCACTTTCAGGTCTCCTCACACACTGCTGGTGTGTTGAATTTTTTGACATAGGGTGCTGGCAGATTACGGGCCTCCTATAGCTGCTGCCAGGCCCCTAATCTGCCATAGGCCCCTATATACCGCCTCCTCATGCTGCTGCTAGGTCCAGAGTCTCTCATGGGTCCCTGTACGGCCTCCCATTGCTGCTGTTTCCATCGCCACACTCTGCCATGTGCCACATTCAGGTCTCTTCACACTGCTGGTGTGTAGAATTTTTTGACATAGGGTGCTGGCAGATTACGGGCCTCCTATAGCTGCTGCCAGGCCCCTAATCTGCCATAGGCCCCTATATACCGCCTCCTCATGCTGCTGCCAAGTCCAGAGTCTCTCATGGGTCCCTGTACAGCCTCCCATTGCTGCTGTCTCCATCGCCACACTCTGCCATGTGCCACATTCAGGTCTCTTCACACTGCTTGTGTTTTCAATTTTTTGACATAGGGTGCTGGCAGATTACGGGCCTCCCATAGCTGCTGCCAGGCCCCTAATCTGCCATGGGCCCCTATATACCGCCTCCTCATGCTGCTGCCAAGTCCAGAGTCTCTCATGGGTCCCTGTACGGCCTCCCATTGCTGCTGTCTCCATCGCCACACTCTGCCATGTGCCACTTTCAGGTCTCCTCACACACTGCTGGTGTGTTGAATTTTTTGACATAGGGTGCTGGCAGATTACGGGCCTCCTATAGCTGCTGCCAGGCCCCTAATCTGCCATGGGCCCCTATATACCGCCTCCTCATGCTGCTGCCAAGTCCAGAGTCTCTCATGGGTCCCTGTACGGCCTCCCATTGCTGCTGTCTCCATCGCCACACTCTGCCATGTGCCACTTTCAGGTCTCCTCACACACTGCTGTTGTGTTGAATTTTTTGACATAGGGTGCTGGCAGATTACGGGCCTCCCATAGCTGCTGCCAGGCCCCTAATCTGCCATGGGCCCCTATATACCGCCTCCTCATGCTGCTGCCAAGTCCAGAGTCTCTCATGGGTCCCTGTACAGCCTCCCATTGCTGCTGTCTCCATCGCCACACTCTGCCATGTGCCACATTCAGGTCTCTTCACACTGCTTGTGTTTTCAATTTTTTGACATAGGGTGCTGGCAGATTACGGGCCTCCCATAGCTGCTGCCAGGCCCCTAATCTGCCATGGGCCCCTATATACCGCCTCCTCATGCTGCTGCCAAGTCCAGAGTCTCTCATGGGTCCCTGTACGGCCTCCCATTGCTGCTGTCTCCTTCGCCACACTCTGCCATGTGCCACTTTCAGGTCTCCTTACACACTGCTGTTGTGTTGAATTTTTTGACATAGGGTGCTGGCAGATTACGGGCCTCCCATAGCTGCTGCCAGGCCCCTAATCTGCCATGGGCCCCTATATACCGCCTCCTCATGCTGCTGCCAAGTCCAGAGTCTCTCATGGGTCCCTGTACGGCCTCCCATTGCTGCTGTCTCCATCGCCACACTCTGCCATGTGCCACTTTCAGGTCTCCTCACACACTGCTGGTGTGTTGAATTTTTTGACATAGGGTGCTGGCAGATTACGGGCCTCCCATAGCTGCTGCCAGGCCCCTAATCTGCCATGGGCCCCTATATACCGCCTCCTCATGCTGCTGCCAAGTCCAGAGTCTCTCATGGGTCCCTGTACGGCCTCCCATTGCTGCTGTCTCCATCGCCACACTCTGCCATGTGCCACTTTCAGGTCTCCTCACACACTGCTGGTGTGTTGAATTTTTTGACATAGGGTGCTGGCAGATTACGGGCCTCCCATAGCTGCTGCCAGGCCCCTAATCTGCCATGGGCCCCTATATACCGCCTCCTCATGCTGCTGCCAAGTCCAGAGTCTCTCATGGGTCCCTGTACGGCCTCCCATTGCTGCTGTCTCCATCGCCACACTCTGCCATGTGCCACATTCAGGTCTCTTCACACTGCTTGTGTTTCAATTTTTTGACATAGGGTGCTGGCAGATTACGGGCCTCCCATAGCTGCTGCCAGGCCCCTAATCTGCCATGGGCCCCTATATACCACCTCCTCATGCTGCTGCCAAGTCCAGAGTCTCTCATGGGTCCCTGTACGGCCTCCCATTGCTGCTCTCTACATCGCCACACTCTGCCATGTGCCACATTCAGGTCTCTTCACACTGCTTGTGTTTTCAATTTTTTGACATAGGGTGCTGGCAGATTACGGGCCTCCCATAGCTGCTGCCAGGCCCCTAATCTGCCATGGGCCCCTATATACCGCCTCCTCATGCTGCTGCCAAGTCCAGAGTCTCTCATGGGTCCCTGTACGGCCTCCCATTGCTGCTGTCTCCATCGCCACACTCTGCCATGTGCCACTTTCAGGTCTCCTCACACACTGCTGGTGTGTTGAATTTTTTGACATAGGGTGCTGGCAGATTACGGGCCTCCCATAGCTGCTGCCAGGCCCCTAATCTGCCATGGGCCCCTATATACCGCCTCCTCATGCTGCTGCCAAGTCCAGAGTCTCTCATGGGTCCCTGTACAGCCTCCCATTGCTGCTGTCTCCATCGCCACACTCTGCCATGTGCCACATTCAGGTCTCTTCACACTGCTTGTGTTTTCAATTTTTTGACATAGGGTGCTGGCAGATTACGGGCCTCCCATAGCTGCTGCCAGGCCCCTAATCTGCCATGGGCCCCTATATACCGCCTCCTCATGCTGCTGCCAAGTCCAGAGTCTCTCATGGGTCCTTGTACGGCCTCCCATTGCTGCTGTCTCCATCGCCACACTCTGCCATGTGCCACTTTCAGGTCTCCTCACACACTGCTGGTGTGTTGAATTTTTTGACATAGGGTGCTGGCAGATTACGGGCCTCCTATAGCTGTTGCCAGGCCCCTAATCTGCCATGGGCCCCTATATACCGCCTCCTCATGCTGCTGCCAAGTCCAGAGTCTCTCATGGGTCCCTGTACGGCCTCCCATTGCTGCTGTTTCCATCGCCACACTCTGCCATGTGCCACATTCAGGTCTCTTCACACTGCTGGTGTGTTGAATTTTTTGACATAGGGTGCTGGCAGATTACGGGCCTCCCATAGCTGCTGCCAGGCCCCTAATCTGCCATGGGCCCCTATATACCGCCTCCTCATGCTGCTGCCAAGTCCAGAGTCTCTCATGGGTCCCTGTACGGCCTCCCATTGCTGCTGCCAGGAGGCAGCAGGGTCGCAGCAGTGTCAGTGGAGGCAAACGGCCACGGAGTAGAGCACCAGCTCCACTGCAGCCTACCACCACGGCCAGTAGTGGTGCCGGTGTGCACGGAGGAAGTAGCAGTCAGCCAGTGAGGAGTAGAGGAGGCAAAGTTTCCTACTCTGCGGTGTGGCAATTTTTCGTCAAGCCGCCCGAGGAAGTAAACGTAGCCGTATGTCGACTATGTGGCCAGAAAGTCAAGCGTGGCCAGGGGGCCCATGTTGGGACTACAGCGTTGCGTCAGCATATGCAGCGTCGCCATTCGGTGGCCTGGGAAAACCGTGATAAAGATACGGCGGTTCTGCCTGCCCCAGCCCAGGGTTCCATTTTGTCATAGGGTGCTGGCAGATTACAGGCCTCCCATAGGTGCTGCCAGGCCCCAAATCTGCCATGGACCCCCGTACCGCCTGGTCACGCTGCTGCTGGGCCCACAGTGTGACCTGGGTCCCTGTACCGCCTCCCATTGCTCCCACTCTGCCATGTGCCACTTTCAGGTCTCCTCACACTCCTGCTGGTTTCCATTTTGTCATAGGTTGCTGTATGGCCTCCCATTGCTGCTGCCTCCACCGCCACACTGTGGCTCCAAACACTGGTTTTGGCCCCGTGACTGGCCAAATGAGTGAAGTGTGCGGTGATTCTAAGATCGACGGCACTCATCTGCATGTCATACTGAGTGACAGTATTATTTCTCTTCCCCAGCAGACTCCAAGGGCATTTAAATTAAAGGTACAGTGTTCTGCACTAATATTAAGTCTCTCTGAAGCCTAGAAACACCCTTTTTTAAGTTAAATTCACAGCGAATTTATTCGACTCGAATCGAATATTGTCCACGAATTCGCCGAATCAGTCGAATCGAATTTTTCATTTCTTCGCTCATCTCTAGTTGTCACCACCCTGTTTGGCTACCAAATATACCCAAGGGGCAATTTACACGAATCAGGAGAAATTGTACTAATATTGATACTTATTATGCCCAAGCCTCCATTATAAGGGACAAGTTCATTGAAAAAGGATATAATGAGCTGATGTTAAATCAAATACTGGATGAAATTGGTAACAACAACAGAGAAGAGATTGTTAGTGATACTGTGAAACAAAAACAATAAAAAATTTTCCTGTTCGTCACCAATTTTTCTATTCAATACAAAGCCATCACTAAAATTATTAACACTAATTTGAAAATTTAAAATCAGACCCAATTTTAAACTGCATTTTACCCGAAAAACCAGAGATTAGTTTCAGAAAAGCCATGCCCTTGAGAAACAGAATAGCCCCGAATATAATCAATCCCCCTAACAACACTAGCTGCTTTTCAGAAATGAAAGGCTTTTTCCCTTGCCGTAAATGCATTATCTGTAGATGTAGTAATTATACCAAAAAAGTAGACTGTTTCAATTCCACCACAAAAGGAAACACATATAAGATTGAAGATTTTATTACGTGCAATAGTAAACACGTAGTCTACTTGTTGCAATGTCCCTGTAAGTTGCAATACATTGGTCGTACTACGAGAAGGCTTAGAGACAGATTAAGGGAGAATGTTAACAACATCAAAAAAGGGTTCAAAGAACATTCCCTGTCCTTGCATTATAGGACTTGTCATAATAGAGACCCTACCTCGCTCATCTTTATGGGCATTGGAATTATAAAAACACATTGGAGGGGACTCAATAAAAAACGTGCGGTTTCGCAACTAGAATCCAAATGGATTTTTGAACTGGACTCTTTACATCCTAAGGCGCTGAATGTAGATTAGGACATTAATTGTTTTATAGATAATAGTTAATAAATTTCTGAATACTATTGTTGCAAACGTGCGCAACAGAGACTGACGCAGACTCTTGCTAAGGGTATCCATTTCTCCTTTATCCTTCCCCTACCCCTCCCTCTCACTGAGAGGAGACATGTGGCCAGTGTGTGTGTGTGTGTGTGTACTGTTTATGGGTCACTGGCTGGCCAAGGCATCTCTAGCTTGGTGCCGAGCTGTCTGTGAAAGCTGTATCCTTTCTCACCTAGGAAGAGATAAGGCCAGCTTTCCCAAGAGAGTTGGAGTCTCACTGACAAAAGTACCTGTGTAATTTCACGCCTAGTAAAAGGATAACTGAGCCTTCCCAAGAGTTGAAAGGGACTCTGAGCTAATAACCTAGCTCAGCGTAGGTGACAGAATTGGATGAACACTTCTCAAATCAACTTTTCCCCTGTGTCTCATATCTTGGAATATGAGAGACTTGCATAAAAAACGAACACCTCGTCAGATGGCCATTGAGCAGGCGAACAGTATGATGGGTCACTCGCTTATCTCGGACCATCAGGGAAGCCGAAACATAGAACTCATGAACCGTGCAATATATAATTTCATAATTCATATCTAAATAATCCTCAGACTTGTCTGCATAATAATATACCCGCGGGTGGACTGTCGCTTGTGCAGATGGAAAGTTATGGACCAGAATTAAGAAAGATGTGGGCTCCAGTCTAGGGTTCCGCCTTACGATCCCTCCCTAAACAGGGGATTGGTCTTTTACTTCAGAACCACCCCCTGCTGGGAAACTTTAAAACAGGCTGGCAAGCCTAAGAGTAGTTGGTTGAAGACATCTCCAATTTTTCTATCGTAACATAGGGAGATCAAAGTACGCTTCTGCTCTGCAACTTGATCTGCGTACATCCAAGGCTTATTGGCAAGTACCTTAACCCTTTAACCTCTCCGTTATCTCTTTGCTGTGCTGTTTTCTGTATATGTACAGTATATATATATCTTAGTTACATCATTTTCTGTAAATATTTTTATTGCACCCGTTTGACCTTTTAGTAATAAATCTTTCTTTCTGAAAGCGTTGAACTGTTTCTATAGCTCTTAAATGCAATTTATGACTCCCTGCCTTTAAAGAGAACGCTACTGTGTTTGTTTGAACCTCTGTATAACCGGCCTGCGGACCGTTTTATACAGACAATTACATCAACCATTATAATGTCATAGCTGAATGCCGAGTTTCCTCTTTCTCTGATCAAAAAGGAGGTGATGGCAGTGTGAAGGGTTAGTTGCGTAATTAACCTGACCCAGTAACAATCGATTCAGGCTGCTGGCACATCAATCGGTACCCATTAGCTGGAAAATCGTTGTGCAGGGTACAGCTAGGTGTGGCATTGTTACGCACGTCACATCGCGGTTGTAGATTGGCTAGCCCTTCGGTCACGAGTTTGGTGAGAAGGTCTGGGGTCTGACGCCGCGATCGTGACAACTATAGTATACATTTTTAAACCATGCCGCATTTTCTGAGGGTCTTTTTAATATATATTTTAATATAGTTATATATACATATAGTTCTATGGAAATAATTTTAGAAATTCTTAGTCCTTCCTATTGTCTATTTATGTTTGTACACACGTGTTCACACACATTTTTCTTACTGAATTTTATATATACATGATGATTTTTTATATGTGTTATCTACATATATGTTTTACATTTATATTTTATATTCTACTATTACACTTTATGATCTTAGCATGATGCTGATTTTTACTAATGTATGTTTTAGCTTTTATTGGTAATTTTTGACTGCCAATGTGATTTTATGTTTTTATATTGCTTTACATATACATTTGTTTACCAGCACATACACTTTATAGAACATTCATAATTGATGTCCTAAATGGGAACACATGCTTCATTTTTTAATTTGGAAGTAAATTAATTTTAAACATAGATGAATTGACGTATATTATTATTATTATTATACAGTATTTATATAGCGCCAAAGGGTTTGCTCAGGGCTGTACATTAGAATGGGGGACAAAGCATGAGACAATACAGTAGCAAAACAATACACAATACACGAGGGTTAGAGGGCCCTGCCCTTTCGAGCTTACAGTCTAGGAGGGAGGGGATGGTGGTACAGGAGGAGATGGCTGTGGGGGATGGAATGGAGTGAGGAGTGGAGGGGATCGGCTGTTAGGTGAGGGTGGGGTAGGCTTCCCTGAAGAGATGGGTTTTCAGGGTGCGCCTAAAGGTGAGGAGGGTAGGAGACAATATGATGGATTGGGGAAGTGAGTTCCAGAGGATGGGGGAAGCTCTGGAGAAGTCCTGCAGTCGGGCGTGGGAGGTGGAGACCAGGGAGCTAGAGAGTAGGAGGTCTTGCGAGGAGCGAAGATTATGGGTAGGGTGGTATTTGGGTATCAGGTTGGTGAGGTAGTTTGGGGCAGCATTATGAATGGCTTTGTATGTCACTGTTAGTAGTTTGAATTTGATGCGTTGGGCAATTGGGAGCCAGTGGAGGGAATGACAGAGGGGGGTGGCAGAAGTGGATCGGTTGGTAAGGTGGATGAGTCTGGCAGCTGAGTTCAGGATAGACTGGAGCGAGAATAGCTTGTTTTGGGGTAGGCCGGTGAGAAGGGAGTTGCAGTAGTCCAAGTGTGAGGTAATAAGGGAGTGAACGAGATGTTTAGTAGTGTCTGGGGTTAGGAACAAGCGTATTTTGGAGATGTTGCGGAGGTGGAACCTGCATGCGGTAGTCAGCGATTGGGCATGGGGTTGGAAGGACAGGTTAGAATCTAGGATGGCACCTAGGGCCTTGGCTTGCGTGGTGGGACTGATGGTAGCGTTGTTGGTCGTGATGGAGAGGGGGGGGGGTGCAGGCAGGGGGGAAAATTAGGAGCTCGGTTTTGGAAAGGTTCAGTTTGAGGAAGTGGAGCGACATCCAGTCCGATATGTCGTTCAGTAGGTGGGTGATATGGGCGGAGAATGAAGGGGTGGGGTGAGGTGAGGGGTGGAGAGGTAAATTTGCGTGTCATCGGCGTAGAGGTGATAGTTGAAGCCATGGGAGTCTATCAGTTTGCCGAGGGAGGAGGTGTAGATGGAGAAGAGAAGGCCAGAGGACAGAGCCTTGGGGGACCCCAACAGAGAGGGGGAGAGAGGGGGAGGTGGAAGCGTTATAGGTAATGCTGAAGGAGCGTTGGGATAGATAGGAGGAGAGCCAGGAGAGAGCGGAGTCTCTGATGCCAAGGGAGTGTAATTTGTTAAGGAGGAGGGCGTGGTCAACTGTGTCAAAGGCCGCGGAGAGGTCGAGGAGTAGGAGGACTGAGTAGTGTCCATTAGCTTTGACGGATAGCAGGTCGTTAGTGATTTTGAGTAGGGCGGTTTCGGTGGAATGTTGGGGGCGGAAGCTGGATTGTAGGGGATCGAGGAGGTTGTTGGTGAGGTGGGCGCTTAGGCGATTATAAGCTAAGCGCTCAAGCAGCTTGGAAGTGAATGGCAGCAGTGAGATGAGTCTGAGGTTGTTCAGGTCGGTGGGATCCAGGGAGGGTTTTTTGAGTATGGGGGTGATGTGGGCGAGCTTTAGGGGGGAGGGGAATGCGCCAGTAGAGAGGGAGAGATTGAATATGTGGGTGAGGGAGCACAGGATGGAGGAGGACGGTGACCGGAGGAGTTGCGCGGGGACAGGGTCAAGGGGGCAAGTGGTGAGACGGGCTTTTAAGAAGACCTTAGTGACCTCCTCAAAGGTAGCAGGTACGTATAATTGGTTTAATATAATTTCATATATATGATAGGTGAAGCATTTTAACTATTATTAGTAGCCTTTGTTATCCACCAACAAATGATCATAAATATACCTGTTTATAGCTTCCTAACATCTTTTATAAGATAACTGAGAGTCCCATAGACTCCCTGGGGCGTTGCAGCCTGTTCACATATTTATTATATCGTGTCCTGGTGAACATATGTTAGTTACTACTTTCCCCACCAATTAAATGGTGCCGCTGTGCAAGCAGACATTATCTGGGACCTATAATGAAATTTTGGTCTACAACAAAATGGCGCAGGCGCACTGCGCTTGCGCCAGCAAAATGGCGGCTGCGAGTGATCGTGACCGTTTTTTTGCCAAGTTAAAGATAAGATGGGCATCCATTTTTGCCCGCTTCTACATCCCCTAAGTTCGGACAACTTTAATACAGCAATATACGCTGTTTTGTGCGTTGAGCACTTTCTTATGGGCGTTATATTGAAAAATTGGTCCACAACAAAATGGCGCCAACGCACTGTGCATGCGCTGGATCGCTGCAAAATGGTGGCTGCTAGATGCAGTGCACGCCATTTTTTGCCTATAAATAGAGCTGTATTGACGTCTGGTGCTGTAAGCCTGCACCCTATGACTAAGTGCTTCTCAAAGGGTCCTCAAAGACACAGGCGCAGGAACCTGACCATACCTGGAAGTGATTGTCCTGGCTGACCCGATGAGACGATTATGATCTCAAATGCGTTTTGATAGCACACTTCTGGTGAGTGCGTAATTCATTTATCTCTGATGATTTTATCATACCATCGATTAGAAGGAACTGCAGTCCTTGAATTTAGACCTGATAGGACTTAAGAGTCTACAATCTGAATTTATTGACTTTAACCACTCATGTGGTAACATACCATTGTTTGCACCTATTTTTTACTTATACTATTATTTTCCTATACACAGCACTGCACTATTCTCTGTATATTGTTTATATCCGTTATGTTTTAGAAGGAGACGTCAAAGAAGATTTTTTGGGAACATTTGCGATAGAAAATGCTACTGCTGAAGGTTATTTCAAAGAATTGACTGCCTTTATGGATAATGTGCATCTTAATTACATAGGCTCTTCATGGGTTGCAGGCTTGGGAACGGATGGAGCTGCAAGCATGTGTAAGATGGGAAACAGCTCTCATTGTTTGAATACTGTGTGAAGTTGTCAAGGTCCTACCTTTTCCCTGAGGTTATGTTACTCCATGTGCTGGCGTCCATCTTGGATTCTGCTGTGCATGGTGGGAATCCTTTTATGCCTTCAGGTCTCTGAGGTCCATCCCCCAGAGGGGCGTGGCTGATGACATATAAGCCTGTGGCCCGCACATGCTCTTTGCACTTGTGTCTTGTGTCTTGTGTCGCTATTACTCTGTTCTGACTCTCGTGACTCTCCTGGTATCTGATTCGGCTTGTGACTTGACTATTCTTTGTATTCTCCTTTGATCTGACCCTCTGTTGCTGAACCCGGCTCGTGACCTGTGATTCTCGTCTGCTGTCCTGTACTGTTTTGTCCTGTTGTTGTTGACCCCAGCCTGTCTGACTACTCTTTTGTCTCTTCCACCAGCTACGCGCCATTGGCGGTGGCCATCACCGCAGCTGAGGTGTCTCGGGGGCCGCGACCTGGTTCCTGGCTGCGTCAAGTCCATCCCCACCATCAGGGGCCCTGGTGAAGGGCAGCCTGGGACTTAGACTCCGCGCCCTGAGGGACTTCGGTCTGTGGGTGGTGGTTGTCGTCAGCCAGTGTGTTACATTGTTAGGCCTGCCTGTCCGTTCCTCGGCTCCTGCCCTGACAGAAGTAAATTAGAGAACGTCCTGACTGACGTTATGCAGTTTGGCCACAAGATGTCACTGTTTCTAACACAGCTTCAGACTGCATAGCTATTTCTATATTCAATAAGGGGTGGGGTTTTCTCAAGGGGAGAGTGAACAGGAAGAGAAAAGGGAAGCCATACTGGAGAGAGAGAGAAGAAGGCTGAGTGATAGGATAATTCGTTGCCATCGAGCTGTGAAGACTGCCCTCCGTAATCAGAAATCCCACTGAGTGAAGCTGATGGAGTTCAAGATGCTAATCCTGTTCAAAGAGGGGAAGATTTGCTGCCAGGAAGCTGATGAGGACAGAGGAGCAAAGCAACATACATTGCTGATAATATTGTATGCTCAGTGGAGAGACATTTGTTCTGTTCAGAGTCACCAGCGGATACAAAGCAGACCCGGGTCGGTAAGATCGTGCATGCACCTCCTTTCAGTGTTGGCGCCTATAAGACTGAGTCCAGGCCTATAGTTAGTTAGTTAGGGTCTCTGTGTCCGGCCAGAAGTATTGTTACTGATCATTGGAAGGACTCCACAACTTAAAGTGACATTTCACATTGGAGAGCTGATAAAATCCTACAAACTCAAGCCAGACTGGCGTTTTGCTCAGAAGAAATACTCAGGCACGTGCTACAGGACCAGTTATGGGAGGGGAATACTGTAGATTTGTGTAAGATTGTAAGCTGTTGTGCTGCACCGCAGGCTAGCCCATACCGTACACCCATACACTGATTCCTGCTCTGTAGGGTAATAACAGGTAAGGTGTGGCAACTTAGTTGTGCCCCCCAGTAGGTAAATTACTAAACTTTCTACCTTCATCCATCAGGAGGCGCCGTGCTGTGCAGCACAAGGGTCTCAGCCTTTGGGCTGGGTGTATGTAAATTTATTGTATGTTCCCAGCATTTGGGGTTGTGTTTATTTGCCACATCTAAGTAAAATTCTGTTGTGGAAAAGCTGGTGTTGGGGTTGCTTTCCTTGTTCGTGACTTCACTGTATCCTGGGGAGCCCACCCCGGTACACGGCTTACACATGCTTGGCCACAAGTCAGGTTTACCAGTCCAGATGAAAGAAGTCTGCCCACAGATGATCAGCATACATTGTGTGGCTCATCGCTTGCAGCTTGTGATCTTGGATGTTTGCAAGGAAATGTCATCCCTACAAACATTCGATGAGGTGGTGCCGTGTCTTTTCAAATATTATCATTGCTCAGCAAAACACCTTATGCAACTTAAAGATCTTGCAAACACTTTAAGTGAGGAAATCCTGAAAATGAACACACAGTGCACTGATTATACAGCAAAGTTGAGGCCTTGCATGCTTTTCTGCAAAACTGGAAGACAGTAGGGAGCCATTTTGAACAGATATCAACTGAGGGATCACGTGAATCTGCTAAAGATAAAGGCATCCTGAAAGACCTGAAACAGCTGAAGTTTGTGAAACTTTTGCATTTCCTATTCGATTTTTATAGCAAGCAGAAACCTTTGTCAGAGGGTCTTCAGAACAAGGAACTCATGATCTGTCAGGTAAAAAACCAACTAGAACATGCAGTTAAAACTCTTCAGGATCTTTCTGATGGGAAAGGAAAAAAAGAACTTGAATTTCTTAGTAAATTTACAGAAGATGGAAAACTACATGGGCTGCAGCTGACCAAACTTCAAGCTGGTGACAGAGAATTTCAGTCTATACGCCAATCTGTATTGGCCAAATCAGAAAGAGATTTCATTTTGAGGCTTTCCTCGTTCTCCTCAGATATTGTACAATCTTTCAATATATTGAACAGCGTGTCTTGGCCAGACAAAGCTCACATCCCCAACTTTGGATGGACTGAGTTGCACAGAATTGCAAAACATGTTTTTGATAATCAGTTTGAAGACAAAATTGACCTGTGAGAAGCAGAGTGGGATGACCTCAAACTCTCCATTCAAAATGGACTCTCTTTTAATGAGACTCTGAAAAGATTGAATCAGCAGAAAGAAAGATTCAGCAACATTCTCCCTCTGTTCAATCTCTGTGCCGTACTTCCCCCAACAACCTCCTCATGTGAACATGGCTTTAGCTACCAAAACAAAATAAAGACGGTCTATCGTTCATCACTGACACTGGAGACTTTGGATGATCTTCTGATGATTGCCATTGATAAGTGGTATTTTTCATCAGAAAGGGGACATTACACAAGTCTTGGTCCTGCTGTACAACGAAAACCATAGCAAATCTTGATGTGAAACTGGCTTCCTACTGCTTTTTGTCATCCATGAAGAAAAAAAAAAAAACACCAAAAATGATTTTTTGGATGCCAAAAAGTAGTAGGAAGCCAGTTTCACATCAAGATTTGCAATGGTTTTTGTTGTACAGCAGGACCAAGACTTGTGTAATACCCTTTTTCTTATTCAAAATACCACTTCAATGGCTGTGTGTGGCTTGCAATCTATTCCATGAAGGAAAAAGCACCAAAAAATTATTTTTTGGAATAGATTGCTATCCACACACAGCCATTGAAGTGGTATTTTGCATCAGAAAAAGGGTATTACACAAGTCTTGGTGCTGCTGTAGGACGAAAACGATAGCTAATCTATTAGCACATCGTTAGTAAAATGTTTACTATTGTTATTCCATGTTTTTGGCATCTAAATAAGCACTTTTTCTTATGCTATACTTCTGTAAACTAAACTTACATCTTTTAAAAGAGACTTTAGTTACTAAAGATGCAGGAGATAACCAAAAAAAATACAAAATGTTCACTACAGGTTGAACCAATAGCCGCCCGGCCAATGGCCGTTTGGCGGCTTCAAAAGTGTCCCTGCATTCCGGGTGCACGCCATTTTGCGCTAATGCAGAGCGGCGCAGCAGCGCGATCTGTCACCGGCCGTGCACCTCGGACACGGCCGATGACAGATCCGAGTACCGGCTCCCGTTGCTGGTACCATGTGACCTGCTGTGACCAATCACAGCAGGTCACATGACAGTTGTATACAAAGGATGGCTTCATTCATGATGCCATCCATTGTATACTAGTGCCTAGCTGTGAATGGTCACAGCGATCACATGCACATGTCATGTGATTAGCTGTGACCAAATCACAGCTAAGCACAAAAAAAAAAAAAAAAAAGCTGATGGAATCGATTTCATTCAGGTAAATGCTTGCTTATAGCAAAGTAATTCTTTGCTATAAGCAAATTGTGTAAAAAAAAAAAATACTGATCACTTCCCCAAAGTAGTACAATGTTACTATGGTAACATTGTACTACTTTGGTCATAGTAAAATATGAAAAAAAAATCTTAAAAAAAATAAAAAAAAATGTAATAACAAATTAAATATAATAAAAAAATAAAAAATATATATATATTTTTTTTTTCATACTGTCACCAGTCAGTGTCCCTGTTCACCGCCATACCAGTTATATGATGACACTGTACTGCACTGGTGACAGTATGTTAAAAAAAAAATAGTGAAAATAATTTTTTAAATTTTTTCATTTTCCGAAAAATTATGACAAAAAAATACAACTTCAAAAAACTCGCCATGCCTCTTATGAAGTACGTCGGACTGTCTACTCTGCAAAAAGGGGTCATTTGGGGATATCTGTACTGTTCTGACATTCTTGGACCTCAAGAAATTAGATCAATTTTCAGATCTATACCATAGTTTGTGAACTCTATAACTTTCCTACAAACTAAATAATACATCCTAATTTGGGTTATTTTCACCAAAGACATGTAGCAGAATACATCTCGGCATAAATTTATGAAGAACAATTATTTATTTGTAAACTTTTATAACAGAAACAAAGAAAAATGTGGGGTTTTTTTCAAAATTTTTGGTCTTTTTTTGTTAATTTAGCAAAAAATAAAAACCCCAGCGGTGATTAAATACCACCAAAAGAAAGCTCTAGTTGTGTGAAGAAAATGATAAAATTTTAGTTTGGGTACAATGTTGTATGACCGCGCAATTGTCATTCAAAGTGTGAGAGCGCTGAAACCTGAAAAATGGAAAATGGCCTGGGCAGGAAGGGGTAAAATTGCACGGTATTGAAACGGTTAAAGCTGTAAAACTTCATATTTTGATTGCACCCTATTGCTATTAAGCGATTGTTGTTATGTTTAAATTAACATAATAAAGCTATGTTATAATTGCAGTTTTTTATATTTTGGACTCTTTATTCTAAAGAAAAATGTAATTTCATAAGCTTTAAGGGGGCGTGGTTGGGTGACAGGCTGGGGGTGGGGTTGGAAGCGGACCTGGGCAAGGTTGGATAGGGCAACTGGTGGAGAGTAAGGTTTATGCCTGGCTAGTAGGTCTGGACTCGAAATTTTAAGTCCTGATCTAAGTGTTTCCTTAACCTCTTCACGCCAGCCGAACACAAATGTGTGGCCTCCCGGGGCCTAGACGCCCAGTGGCCGCACATTTGCGTTCTACTAAAAAAAGACATGTGCTGATAGCGTGTGCCCTGTGTGCTCCCAGCACACATGTCCGATATTCACGGAAACGTCCCGATCTCCTCTTTCACTCGGGACCTTTCCCGATCATGTGACCGCCGTGACGGCATGTCGCGGCGGTCACATGACCCAAAACCTCACCACGCCTCCCGACTTCTGAAACCCTTAAAGGGCCGGGAGGCGCTGGCGCGAAGGGGTTAAACACACTTCTGACAATTCCAGTTTAGCACAGAAATGTGATGATCAGATCCAATATTTACCTCAAACTCTTGATGTTGTGTAGAGCCGGTATGAGCTTCCTCAATCCCTCACTCTGAATATTACATGAACGTAGATTTACTTCTTCTCTCTCTCTGCAGGATTGAAGGATAAAGGACAGCACAGAACAGTCCAGAGGGCTGAGGGGGATGCCAGAAAGGTCAACTTTGTTTGATCCAATACATTTTGACACCAGAGCCTTATTCCTGCTCTCATGGAGATAGTAGAATACATAAAGATCTCTCTTGTGTTCTCTATATTGTTCAAGATTTTGTCCTTTTACAATTTTCTTTTGGATCCAGGTGATGACATATCTGGCAGCCTGAGCAGAAAATTCTCCCACATGAGACTTTAACATGGATCTAGTAGTAGAGTCTGAGAGACCGCAGAGGAAACGGAGGAATATTTCGGCACGGCCATCTTCATAAGATTCAGCCTTATCAAGTGTTTCCTGTAATCTGTCAGCATTATAGTCAATAAAATGGACTAAAGCAGCAAAGAACTCCTGAAGAGTGAGATGTAAGAAGGTGTAATCCACATCGGGAGGCTGACCAGATTCCATCAGGAAAGATGAAAAGAGATGTTTATCATTTCTCACAATGAATGACTCCAGATGACGCTCATCAAATACAATCATGTGATTCATGACTCCATGTTCTGCCATCCACCCCATAGATGTCAGCAGTTCCCGGGCAGTGTGACCGCCATCTGTATTCTGGCTGTGATTGGCCAGAATGTTGGAGACAAAAGTCACAAAGAGTTGTGTCACTGTTTTGGGTAATGATGTCATCAGCTGATCGGTGATTGTTGGTTGGGCTCTGAAGCACATTGATAACACTGTACAGATGATCCAGCAGTATGCTGGGATATAACAGAAAGTGTACAGCGTGTCATTCTCCTGCACATAATGGAAAGCCTTCTCTGACCATTCCTCATTTCCAAAGAAATTATTGAAGAAGATCCGTCTGTCTTCATGGAGAAATCCCAGGATCTCCGCTATTCTCTGGAAAACACCGGTATCAACCGATGCCAGTCTGGTTGGGCGGCTGGTCATCAGTACAGAGCAACCCTTAAGAAGACTCTGCCTCACCAAACTGACCACAATCTCACCAAAATGTGTTCTCTGCTTTGGATTGGACAGTTTACTTGATCTGAAATCCATTTGGTGAATACTTTCATCTAAGCCATCAAATATAAACAGAAGTCTTTCTGGATCCTGTAAAATATCTCCAATCTGACCCTCCAGATGTGGATATTGATGAAGAATCATCTCCTCCAAGCTGACCTCTCCCAGTCTATTAAGGTCCCGGAATCTGAAGAAGAAGACAAAGGCAAATCTCTGGTAGTGTTTTCCGGTCACCCAGTCATAGACAAACTTCTGCATCAGTGTGGTCTTCCCTATTCCTGGCACTCCACTCACCATTACTGCATGTGGTACACATTGGGACTGGTGGTTCCATCGGAACAGTCTATTGGGGGAAATATGTTCCAGTCTAGTCTGTGTTTCCTTCAAGCATTCCTCATGTTTTACCCCGGTCTGTATTAGCTCATTCTGGGGACGCTGCCGGAACTGATCAGTGGAGACTACAATCAGCTTCACATAACGCTCATTGATGAGGAATCTTTGTGGTTCCAGGGTAGTTCCTGGGGGTCTATGCTCCACTAGAGTCTCAGTCTTCTCCATCAGATGTTGTTTGTGTGTTTCCTGAATATCTGGGAATATAACAGAAATATTTTTCATTAAAAATGTGCTAAAGACTTTTATTTTGTCAGCAGCACATTGGAACAAATACATTTCACACAACAAAAAATGCTTTTGAAAAAACTGCAGATCATTTATAATATATTAACATTGCAGCTTCACCCTCTGGTTTCTTGTGCACCGTTTACCGCACTTCTTGGCTCATTGAAAATGTGAATTAAAAGTCATGTGACCCTCTCGTCTAGATTTCTCATCAGGCACATTGATACTGCATATAGAAGCCCCATTGTGAGGTCTCTGCCTACATCAACATGGATAGGCAGCCCAAAAGGACAATTGCATGACAGCACATGTTTGGCAGCTGCTATCAATCACTTTTCTCCGGGGTAGAGCAGAGGCATGCCTACTGTTTGGTTTCCTTTTGGTCTCCAATGCAAACAATGTCTCCATATACTGGATCTCCTGGCAGCCAGCCTGCTCACATCACTTCTGTGACTATTAATACCTAAATCTGCTGGCACTGGATAACCAATACACATAAAAATACGTGGGACACAAAGTATCCCTCAAATGCCCAGAATTGTTAATTGATCATACTGTATATGAATATATGAAACAGGACGTGGGGACAATAGAGTTAATGCTGGTATTAGCAATCTGCCAAAAAGGTTGTCATGGTTGGTTGGAGGCAGACTGAGGGCTTGCTTTGCAACTCTGGTCTGAGCTCCCCTGAAGAAGGTGACAGAGGAACAAGAAGCACGGGTGCCAGTAGCTTGGCAGCAGGTAACTGTCAGGAACAGAGACATCAGGGGGAGGCAGGGGCATACACGATGAGGCAGAAGAGTGGTCAGGTAGCAGGCTGGGGTCAATACCAAAGAATCAGGCAGAGCGACGTCCAGTAGAAGGTCGAAGCCAGAACCAGGGAAGTAGGCAGAGGAAAGTATCCTAATGCCATAGAGCCAGGTCTGGAACTAGCGAGATCAGCAACGGGAGATCAGTCCGCATAGGCAGGAACACATGAACACAAGTCATGGGGGAAGTGAAGACCAATCAGCGATTAGCACACAACAGGGTCTCCATTAAATAGGCAGCTTGGTGCCAATACCCATGGATGTGCGCATCAAAGAGATGTAGAGAGGTGGAAGAAACTCATTGATGGTTACAGGAAGCCATTGATTTCAGTTATTTTCTCCAGGAGGTGTGCTACAAAGGATTAAAATGAGGGTGCCAATAATTTCGCCCAGTCAGCTTTTAGAGTTTTGCGTGGAATGTGTCCGATTCGGCTTTTTGTTTCTCCATATTTTTGTGTCACGCCAGTACAAACAAAGGAAATAAACATGAGAATGCCGAAACATTTGAAATTGCAACAATTTTCTGGGCGAAATGCGGGGGGCACTATATATATACAGTTGCAAGAAAAAGTATGTGAACCCCTTGGGATTACGTGGAGTTTTGCATGAATTGGGCATAAAATGTGCTCTGAACGGCATCTAAGTCACAACAATAGAAGAACACAGTCTGCTGAACATAATACTACACAAACATTAGATGTTGCCATGATTTAATTGCACATAACATGTAAACATTCACAGTGCAGGGAGGAAAAAGTATGTGAAGCCCTAGCTTAATGACTTCTCCCAGAGCTAATTGGAGCCAGGAGTGAGCCAACTTTGACTCCAATCAGTGTGATGATATTGGATGTGTTGCTGACAGCTGTCCTGCCCTTAAAAAACACACACCTGTTTTGGGTTTACTGGTTTCAAGAAGCACTGTCTGATGTGAACCATGCCTCGCAGAAAAGAGCTATCAGAAGACCTACGATCAAGAATTGCTGACTTGCATGAAGCTGGAAAGGGTTACAAAAGTATCTCCAAAAGCCTTGATGTTCATGTGTCCACGGTAAGACAGACTGTCTACAAATGGAGAAAGTTTAGCACTGCTGCTACTCTCCCTAGGCACGGTCGTCCTGTAAAAATGACTGCAAGAGCACAGCGCAGAATGCTGCATGAGGTAAAGAAGAATCCCAGAGTGTCAGCTAAAGACCTACAGAAATCTCTGGCACATACTAACATTTTTGTTGACACATCTACAATAAGGAAAACATTAAACAAGAATGGAGTACATGGGAGGACACCACGGAGGAAGCCATTGCTGTCCAAAAAGAATATTGCAGTACGTTTGAAGTATGCAAAAGAGCACCTGGATGTTCCACAGCACTACTGGCAGAATATACTGCGGACAGATGAAACCAAGATTGAGTTGTTTGGGAAGAACACACAACACTATGTGTGGAGAAAAAAAGGCCCAGCACACCAACATCAAAACCTCATCCCCACTGTGAAACATGGCGGAGGGAGCATCATGGTTTGGGGCTGCTTTGCTGCCTCAGGGCCTGGACGGATTGTTGTCATTGATGGGAAAATGAATTCCAGAGTTTATCAAGACATTTTGCAGGAAAACGTACAACCATCTGTCCGCCAACTGAAGCTCTGCAGAGGATGGGTGAGGCAACAGGACAATGACCCAAAGCATACAAGTAATTCAACAAACCAATGGCTGCAACAGCACAGAATACGCCTTCTGGAGTGGCCCAGTCAGAGTCCTGACCTCAACCCGATTGAAATGCTGTGGCATGACCTTAAGAGAGCGATTCACACCAGACATCCCAAGAATATTGCTACACTGAAACAGTTTTGTGAAGAGGAGTGGTCCAAAATGACTCCAGATCATTGTGCAGGTCTGATCTGCAACTACAGGAAACGTTTGGTTGAGGTTATTGCTGCCAAAGGAGGGTCAACCAGTTATTAAGTCCAAAGGTTCACATACTTTTTCCTCCCTGCACTGTGAATGTTTACATGTTATGTGCAATTAAACCATGGCAACATCTAATGTTTGTGTAGTATTATGTTCAGCAGACTGTGTTCTTCTATTGTTGTGACTTAGATGACGTTCAGAGCACATTTTATGCCCAATTCATGCAAAACTCCACGTAATCCCAAGGGGTTCACATACTTTTTCTTGCAACTGTATATATATATATACAGTCATGGCCGAAATTGTTGGCACCCTTGATATTTTTCCTGAAAATCAAGTATTTCACACAAAAAAGGTATTGCATTAACACATGTTTTGCTATACACATGTTTATTCCCTTTGTATGTATTGGAACAAATATAAAACAGAGGCAGAAAAGCAAATATGACATAATGTCACACAAAACCCCAAAAATGGGCTGGACAAAAGTATTGGCACCCTTAACTTAATATTTGGTTGCACACCCTTTGGAAAACATAACTGAAATCAGTCGCTTCCTATAACCATCAATAAGCTTCTGACACCTCTCACCCGGAATTTTGGACCACTCTTCCTTTGCAAACAGCTCCAGGTCTCTCTTATTGGAAGGACACCTTTTCCCAACAGCAATTTTAAGATCTCTCCACAGGTGTTCAATGGGATTTAGATCTGGGCTCATTGCTGGCCACTTCAGAACTCTCCAGCGCTTCTTTGCCATCCATTTCTGAGTGCTTTTTGACGTATGTTTGGGGTCATTGTCCTGCTGGAAGACCCAGGATCTTGGACGCAAACCCAGCTTTCTGACACTGGGCCCTACAGTGCGACCCAAAATCCTTTGGTAATCCTCAGATTTCATGATGTCTTGCACACAGTCAAGGCACCCAGTGCCAGAGGCAGCAAAACAACCCCAAAACATCATTGAACCTCCACCATATTTTACCGTAGGTACTGTGTTTTGTTCTTTGTAGGCCTCATTCCGTTTTCGGTAAACAGTAGAATGATGTGCTTTACCGAAAAGCTCTATCTTGGTCTCATCTGTCCACAAGACGTTTTCCCAGAAGGCTTTTGGCTTACTCAAGTACATTTTGGCAAACTGTAGTCTTGCTTTTTTATGTCTCTGTGTCAGCAGTGGGGTCCTCCTGGGTCTCCTGCCATAGCGTTTCATTTCATTTAAATGTCGACGGATAGTTCGCGCTGACACTGATGCTCCCTGAGCCTGCAGGACAGCTTGAATGTCTTTGGAACATGTTTGGGGCTGCTTATCCACCATCCGGACTATTCTGCGTTGCAATCTTTCATCAATTTTCCTCATCCGTCCACGACCAGGGAGATTAGCTACAGTGCCATGGGTTGCAAACTTCTTGATAATGTTGCGCACTGTGGACAAAGGCAAATCTAGTTCTCTGGAGATGGACTTGTAACCTTGAGATTGTTGATATTTTGCCACAATTTTGGTTCTCAGGTCCTCAGACAGTTCTCGTCTCCTCTTTCTGTTGTCCATGCTTAGTGTGGCACAGACAGACACACAATGCAAAGGTTAAGTGAACGTCTCTCCTTTTTATCTGCTTTCAGGTGTGATTTCTATATTGCCCACACCTGTTACTTGCCCCAGGTGAGTTTACAGGAGCATCACATGCTTGTAACATTCTTATTTATCCGCAGTTGTGAAAGGGTGCCAATACTTTTGTCCAGCCCATTTTTGGAGGTTTGTGTGACATTATGTCGAATTTGCTTTCTTTCCTCCCTTTTTTTGTTTTGTCCCAATACACACAAAGGGAATAAACATGTGTATAGCAAAACATGTGTTAATGCAATACGTTTCGTGAGAAATACATGATTTCCTGGAGAAATATCAAGGGTGCCAACAATTTCGGCCATGACTGTATATATATATATATATAATATATCTCAATCAATATTAAAAATATATAAGTAGAAAGAATAAGAGTGCAGATTTCTAGCTTATTGCTTAACCTAAAGTGCACTAGTGCCGGGGGCTCCAAACTTTCTAAACACAGGGCCGGTTTACTGTCCTTTAGACTTTAGGAGGGCCGAAGGGCCGGACTGTGGCCAGTGGGAGTAGAAAATGTCCCAGCTTCAGTTGGAGTAAAAATAAATGACATAGTGCTTGCAGTCAGTGGAAGGAGCAATAGTGTCCAGTCACTGGTATTAGTGGGAGGAATAGTGCCCTACCATTGGTGTCAGGGGGAGGAATAGTGCCCCATCATTGGTATCAGTGGGAGGAATAGTGCCCCATCATTGGTGTCAGTGGGAGGAATAGTGCCCCATCATTGGTGTCAGGGGGAGGAATAGTGCCCCATCATTGGTGTCAGGGGGAGGAATAGTGCCCCATCATTGGTATCAGTGGAAGGAATAGTGCCCCATCATTGGTGTCAGGGGGAGGAATAGTGCCCCATCATTGGTATCAGTGGAAGGAATAGTGCCCCATAATTGGTGTCAGGGGGAGGAATAGTGCCCCATCATTGGTGTCAGGGGGAGGAATAGTGCCCCATCATTGGTATCAGAGGAAGGAATAGTGCCCCATCATTGATGTCAGGGGGAGGAATAGTGCCCCATCATTGGTATCAGTGGGAGGAATAGTACCCCATCATTGGTGTCAGGGGGAGGAATAGTGCCCCATCATTGGTGTCAGGGGGAGGAATAGTGCCCCATCATTGATGTCAGGGGGAGGAATAGTGCCCCATCATTGGTATCGGGGGAAGGAATAGTACCCCATCATAGGTGTCAGGGGGAGGAATAGTGCCCCATCATTGGTGTCAGGGGGAGGAATAGTGCCCCATCATTGGTATCAGAGGAAGGAATAGTACCCCATCATTGGTGTCAGGGGGAGGAATAGTGCCCCATCATTGGTATCAGAGGAAGGAATAATGTCACATCTGTGGTATTAGTTGGAGGAATAGTACCTAATTGTTTATATCAGTGGGAGGAATAGTGCCCCATCATTGGTATCAGTGGGAGGAATAGTGCCCCATCATTGGTGTCAGTGGGAGGAATAGTGCCCCATCATTGGTGTCAGTGGGAGGAATAGTGCCCCATCATTGGTGTCAGTGGGAGGAATAGTGCCCCATCATTGGTGTCAGTGGGAGGAATAGTGCCCCATCATTGGTGTCAGTGGGAGGAATAGTGTCCCATCATTGGTGTCAGTGGGAGGAATAGTTCTACATCATTGGTGTCAATAGAAGGAAAAATGCCCCATAGTTGGTGCCAGTGGAAGAAATGTTGCCTCCTTGTTGGTATCAGTGGGAGGAATAGTACCCGAGTGCCAGATAGAGGTAAGCAAAGGACTGCATTCGGCCCATGGGCCGCAGTTTGGAGACCTCTGTACTGGTGTATAAGTTTAAAAATCCAAAAGATCTCTAATTTAGACAAATTAGAAGCCTTTTATGTACTATTTGGAATACTAAAAACAGCAAAAAAGGACAATCTTTCACGGCTTTTTCCACAAGAAGTTGCACAATACATTTTATGCTATGATCTTCTGATTCTTTTCTGTATTGCTTTTTTTGAAACTATGTTCTCAATTTGTTGATCTGTATTATTATATTAAGCAATGAAATGATTCGATCATTTCTGTTTTCACATTTTTTTATTTTTTTTTTAGGAGAGGATAATGGATTGCCATATTTCTCACAAGCCTTCTCCATGATGTCACATGGGCACTCCCTCATTGAGCCCGGGTTCACATACATGCGGTGCGGTATATTACATGTGATTCGCACAGAAACCACACCGCATTCCTGTGCGGTGCGATTGGAGTTGTACATTTTGTATGGCTCTAATCACACTGGATCTGCACCAAAAGTGCAGGACCCTTTTTTTTTTGGTCCGCACTAGAATCAGATCGCATGGGTATTCACACCCATACGATCCGATTCTACACATTGCACCGCGTTTTGCGGACCGATTTCAGGGCGTTGTTAACTTAACATACACACCCGCAGCGGTTCGCATGAACGGGGTGCGATTCTGATGCAGTGCGGAATTCTCACAGAAAACGCTGTGCATTCCGCACTGCATCAGTGTGAACCCGGGCTGAACTTCTCTTATAAGATAGTACTGGGGTAGATTTACTAATACTGGCGCACTCGGAATCAGCTTCTGACTTCAGTTCGTTAATTAAGATTTGCCAATAAAACCTGGAAGCGGACTGCTTTCTCTGCAGAAGTGAACCTGATTTTTCACTCTCCAGTTTTAGTAAATAAACCCCATTCCATGTACAGTAGTCATCTTTTTTTCAGTCTACAAAATGTAGCTGATCAGGATGTTCTTGGCTGCATCTCTTCTTATGAAAATACAAGTTTAAAGTAAAGTGAGCTCTAGACACAGATTTTTCCTGTATTGTCATGTTCTAGATGTAGAAATATTAGAGTCTCAGAGTCACGTATGTAAATTGCAGTCCTTACCTTCCAGCTGTGGAGTCAGTGAGCATCCAAATTCATCCGTCCGAATCTGAACAATCAGATCCTCACCTATAGAGAGAAGAATAAGATTCATGTATGATTGAAGCTGACCATTCACATACACAAAACTAAACATTAAAAATACACTATATTGCCAAAAGTATTGGCCCCGCCCTCCATATCATGTGATTCAGGTGTTCCAATCCCCTCCATGGACACAGGTGGATACAATCAAGCTCCTAGGCATGCAGACTGCTTCTACAAACATTGGTGAAAGAATGGGTCGCTCTCAGGAGCTCAGTGACTCCAAGCGTGGTCCCGTGATAGGTGGCCACCTGGGCAATAAGTCCATCCCTGACATTTCCTGGCTACTAAATATTCCACGCTCAACTGTTAGTGGGATTATAACAAAGTGGAAGCAACTTGGAACAACAGCCACTCAGCCACCAAGTGGTAGATCATGTCACATGACAGAGCGGGGTCATGCTGAAGCGCACAGTGCGCAGAAGTCGCCAACTGTCTGCAGAGTCAATAGCTAAAGACCTCCAAACTTGGTGTGGCCTTCAGATGAGCCCAACAACAGTGCGTAGAGAGCTTCATGGAATGGGTTTCCATGGCCGAGCAGCTGCATCCAAGCCTTACATCACCAAGTGCAATGCAAAGCGTCGGATGCCGTGGTGTAAAGCATGCCGCCACTAGACTCTAGAGCATAGAGATGTGTTCTCTGGAGTGACCAACCAGGCTTCTCTGTCTGGCAATCTGATGGACGTGTCTGCGTTTGGCAGTTGCCAGAAGAACGGTACTTGCCTGACTGCATTGTGCCAAGTGTAAGGCAGAGTCAGTAGTAGGGATGGGCTACATGTTCGACTTGAACATAGGCCGTTTGTGTGTTCATTGAACACATGAACTGTATGGGCGTTCGGTGGGCTGTTCACCCGCCGTGCCCCACAATGCATTGCGCCCTGACAGTGCATTGTGATTGGTCAAAGAAATACACCTGACCACAGGTCAGGTGCAATGCTTTAGCCAATCACAGCGTGTGATGATTGTGTTCTGAATTAGTGTATTGAACAGACAGTATATCGTTGCGATCCTCTGCATTTTATCATTTAAAGTGTATTAATAACCAAGAATGAAGATGTAATATATTGCAGCTGACCACTCAGGTGGAATGGCTGCATGAGTTTTCTTTTTTCAGGGTTTCAGCCGGTGATCCTGCCAGATAGCCAGTTCACTTTTTTTATTTCACAGAGGAGTTACACTTCAGATAATTGGTGTTGATCATTATTTTACCAAGATGACTGAAAACACAAAGTCCTGTTACCTGTCTTTGTGATCTCCTCCAGAACCGCCAGTAAATTCGGATGAGGATGATCTTTCTGTAGCGCACAGAGACATTCCCAGAATCCGATCACAGCTTCTCTTCCCCGCTCCTCAATATCTTGTAACAAGGTGCGAGCGAAGGAAGGCGGGTCTGTTTCCATTGGCAGGTATTTCTGGAAAATATATCTGGTTATTGTTCCAGATCTGATCAGAATATAAAAAATTAGTGCAGCGCGTTCAACAAATTAAAAGGTAATCTTTAAAACTTGTCCGTCGTGTTAACATTAGTCCAATCAGATGGTACAGATGGAAAGAAAAAAGGCGCGGATCCTTAGAAGGTCCCCCGATAGATGGTGTTCACAAGAGTAGAGAAAACAGGGGAGACACAGATCCGCCACCACACCAGATATGCTGCAAAAAATGTGCTGAGAAACTCGGCTTATACTCAAGTATATACGGTAAGTCGGATTCTCAGAACAGCCACCATGCAAAAATAAATCCCCTCCAGTGACAATAAATCCCCCAGCAGCCAGCAGCAATAGACCTCTCAGCACACCCCAGCACCCCTCGCCATTACATACATTCAGTGCTGGAGGTGCCGGAAATGCGTCACCCCGCGTTCCTACTGAGAAAAAGCCCTGTTGTGAAGTGATATGGTGTACAATTATGAGAGGCATTTAAGTTAAACCGGGACTTTTGAGTTTAATAAAAGAACAAATTTCAAGGACTGGAAACTGCATTTATTTTTCTACATACTCCCCTGCTACATTTATACACTTATCCCAGCGTTTAATCTGTGGAAAGCTTCGGCATAGAAAGATTTTCAATATGCCTGAACCATAGGACAGCCAGCTTCACTTCGTCATCAGTGGTGAAATGTTGACCTCTGAGGTTCTCTTGTTGGGGTCCAAACAGGTGGAAATTAATGGTGCACCGAAATGAAAATTCTGGTGCCGAAACCGAAAAGTTTGGATGCACTTGGCAGAAAACCGAAACCGATATGGGCAGTTTTTAAAAATAAATATATCTTTTTTGAAAAAAATACACTTTGGGGTATATATTGTGGGGTTTTTTTTGATAAATTTTTTTGTAAAATATGAAAGATAATGTTATGTCGAGTAAATGGATACCCAACACTTTAAAATTGCGCATACTTGTGGTATGGCACCAAAAACTACGGTCCTTAAAAATCTCTATGGTTGATGTTTTAAACATTTCTACAGGTTAGCAGTGTAATGTTACAGAGGAGATCTAGTGCGAGAATTATTGCTCTTGCTCCAACGATCGTGGCGATACCTCACGTGTGTGGTTTGAACTCGTTTACGTATGCGTTCACCATTACGAGCGAGCACAGGGGGACGGGGATACTTTAAACTTTTTCTTTTTTTATTTGTTTATTTTTTACACTGTCCCTTTAAAAAAAGAATTAATTACTTTTATTCCTAATCACAAGGAATGCATGCATCCCTTATGATAGAAATAATTAGTGACAGGTCCTCTTTATGGAGAGATTTGGGGTCAATAAGACCACACATCTCTCCTCTACAATGTAAAGCATTAGATCAAAAAAAACATTCATCTAGTGCTTTTGTTTTTCCCTTTTTCAAATGGCCTTGTTTACAAGATGCCGGAACCGGAAGTGACATCGCTCCGGTCCTCCAAGGGCATAGAGATGAGTGAAAGCCATCTTTCCTTCACTAATCTCTATGCCCAGCACCGGGATCGTTCGGTGGTTTCTCTGGTAAGGCTGAGAACTACCGAGTAGTGGCCGGTGGTGGCTGCGGCGGGCGGCGGCAGTATTTTCGGCACCTGTATCAGTGCTTTTTTTCATATTGGCTGACAGCCGAAAGGGATGTTTTCAGCTGAAACGTTCCGGCCACCGAAATTTCGGTGCACCCGTAGTGGAAATCACAAGGTCCAGGCTGTAAGGGGGGATGTAGCAATACCTCCCAGCTAAGCTGCTGTACATGTACACGTAGTGCGGTGAGTGGTAGGAGCTTGTGCGTTGTCAGGTTTCATCACATCTAATGATGCGATCCAGAAAATCCTGGCCTGCCCTGTCAAAATGCAACGTGAAGACTTCAATTCTTCTGTGCCAGTCAAAAGTGGAAAGCTGTCTTGGTACCCAGTGTGCAATGACTTTTTGAAAATGCAAATGTTCAAGAATGATTGTGTTCACCATTCCACAGAAAGATTTGTCTCTTGTGAAATTCCAGGACAAGTTATATATCAATTATCCAGGATCAGGCGTTCCATGCGCTGAATGTTCACAGGAATGACTGTTTTGGGCTGGGAGCTGCCACGGCCGGGATCATCACTGACTGATGGACAGCCATCTTTGAAACATTTACACCATTTAAATGTCTTACTGCGGCTGAGCGTCCCATCACCGTACTGTGCTTGAAGTCTTCTGTAGATATCCGTGGATTTTCCACCTTCCTTCACAAGAAACATCATCACCACACATTGTTCCATTCACGCACTACCATCTTGATTAATGGTCTCTGGACTGGGCCAAGACATGGGCATCACTTATCAGTGGTAGGACACACTTGCCACTTACTACTACTACTGTGTGTAGTACCGTCACGCTAGCATACCCTATTATACCTGGAAAATTAAAAGTCCCGGTTCGACTTGAATGCCCCTCGTATAAAGGACTGGGGTTACCCATGTTTACAACTATTTACTCAGAGTTCCCCTTACATATTTTGCTGTAGGTCAGTGCTTCTCAAATAGTGGGGCGCGCCCCCCCGTCAAGGGGGGCGCGGCGCAGTGCCTCCGCCGTCCCCCCCCCCTTCCGACAGAAGGGACACTAAGTACAGGGGTGGGCAGAGGGCTGCAGTCTCTTACCTGGCTCCCACGACGATCCATCCAGGAAGCGCTGCTCCTTCCGTCACTCCGGCCACTCCCTCACTCCTGCCGCTCGGCTCCGCCTCCTCACCGGTGATTGGCCGCCAGAACTGTAGCTCAGGAAAGGTACACAGACGGCCAATCACGGGTGATGAGGCGGAGCCGAGCGGACCAGCGAAAATCGAGTGAGGGAAAAGCCGGTAAGTGTGCAGTGCAGAGGTGCTGCTGCAACCACATATGCTGGCTGCAGCAGCACCATACTGCAACAGGGGTCAGCAAGTGTCATTGGTGTCAGTGGGAGGAATAGTGCCGCATCATTGGTGTCACTGATACTAATGATGGGGCATTATTCCTTCCACTGACACCAACGATGGGGCACTATTCCTTCCACTGACACCAACGATGGGGCACTATTCCTTCCACTGACACCAACGATGGGGCACTATTCCTCCCACTGACACCAATGATGGGGCACTATTCCTTCCACTGACACCAACGATGGGGCACTATTCCTCCCACTGATACCAATGATGGGGCACTATTCCTCCCACTGATACCAATGATGGGGCACTATTCCTCCCACTGACACCAATGATGGGGCACTATTCCTCCCACTGACACCAATGATGGGGCACTATTCCTCCCACTGACACCAACGATGGGGCACTATTCCTCCCACTGATACCAATGATGGGGCATTATTCCTCCCACTGACACCAACGATGGGGCACTATTCCTCCCACTGATACCAATGATGGGGCACTATTCCTCCCACTGACACCAATGATGGGGCACTATTCCTCCCACTGACACCAACGATGGGGCACTATTCCTCCCACTGATACCAATGATGGGGCATTATTCCTCCCACTGACACCAACGATGGGGCACTATTCCTCCCACTGATACCAATGATGGGGCATTATTCCTCCCACTGACACCAACGATGGGGCACTATTCCTACTTATAACAATTTTATAGACAAATGATACTATTTACAGTCGCGCGGGGGGGCGCAAAATGTTTTCTTCTTCCTAGGGGGGGCATGACAGAAAATAATTGAGAAGCACTGCTGTAGGTAATGCTGTATCTCTTTCTTACGTCTATGTTTAAAACTTTCTGAGATGCTAGTTTATCCAGGACAGAATGAGGTTTCATATTCTCCAGGATGTAGATCAGATCATCTTTGTAATACTCGTATATCCTCCTCAGTGTTGGATCGTCATACGAAGACAGCTGAGGGCCGATCCTCTCAATGTCCTCTAGAAAAACACAGAAATACACTTTCTAAAATTTCCTAATCACACAAATGCTGTGAATTATATTCCAGTAAGAACATTTTTCTAACTGGATCAATGCCTTGAAATTGGGGCTACGTTACAATTTACGTTTCTATAAGGAGCACTAGAGGTGAGAAACACTATAAGAATCATTACATTCATTGTTCTGTGATTGGGGGTTTATATTTGTACATCCAAATTATCTATGAATCCTCAGTAAGAACTATTGAGAACTGGTATTAAAATTTTCTTGTGACATTGTCAAAATTTTAAAATCAGTTATAATAAATCGCCAATAGTTCGCTCAGCGCTGTACATTACAAAGGGGGACAGAACATGTGACAGAACAATACCAATACAATGCAAAACATGAGGGGATCGAGGGCCCTGCTCCTTGGAGCTTACAATCTAGGAGGGAGGGGATGGTGGCACAGGAGGAGATAGCTGTGGGGGATGGAGTGGTAGGAAGAGTGGAGGAGGTCAGCAAGTTAGCAGGGGGTGGGGTAGGCTTCCCTGAAGAGATGGGTTTTCAGGGTGCGCCTAAAGGAGAGGAGAGTAGGTGATAATCTGATGGGTTGGGGCAGGGAGTTCCAGAGGATGGGTGACACCCTGGAGAAGTCCTGGAGGCGGGCATGGGAGGAGGAGACCAGGGAACTAGAGAGAAGGAGGTCTTGTGAGGAGCGGAGTGTGCGTGTTGGGCAGTACTTGGATATTAGGTCGGTGATGTAGTTCGGGGCAGTATGGTGGACAGCTTTGTACGTCAGTGTTAGGATTTTGAATTTGATCCGTTGCGCAATCGGAAGCCAATGGAGGGATTGGCAGAGGGGGGTGGCGGAAACGGAGCCGTTGGAAAGGTGAAGGAGTCTGGCAGCCGTATTCAGGATTGACTGAAGCGGGGATAGCCAGGGGCGAGGCTGGCCAGTGAGGAGGGAGTTGCAGTAGTCGAGTCGTGATATGATGAGGGAGTGGATGAGCTGTTTAGTGGTTTCTGGAGTTAGGAACGTGCGGATTTTGGCGATGTTGCGGAGGTGGAGTCTGCATGTTGCGGAGGCGGAGTCTGCACGAGTTTGTTAAAGATTGGATTTGGGGCTGGAAGGATAGGTTGGAGTCCAGAATGACACCAAGTACTCTGGCCAGCGGGGCGGGTTTGATGGTGGCGTTGTTGGATGTGATGGAGAAGTCAATGGGGGGTGGTGTCCGGGCTGGGGGGAAGACAAGAAACTCGGTTTTGGAGAGGTTCACATCAAAAAAGACAAACCAGCAACTGATGTCTGATTACTAGTACTGCCGGCTCTTCTTCCGCCCTCTGCCATCTTTTTGCTGTTAGTTCTTCTGCAGCAGAATCCCGGTCATGCCATGAAACACCTAGACACAGAGACAGATCGTGACTAACGGGTACTTTATTTTTTTCATAGCAGTATATACAAAACTAAAAACCAGAGACAGATAAAAGACGCAAATTATTGCAGCTCTGTATTCATTAACCCCTCGCTTCCCCCCCCCCCCCCATCCCCGTTGCTGACCAGGCTATTTTTGCGATATGGCGCTGCATTATTTTAACTGACAATTGCGCGGTCATGCAACACCGCACCCAAATGAAATTTACGTCCTTTTTTTCCCCACAAATAGAGCTTTCTTTCAGTGGCATGTGATCGCCTCTGTGTTGTTTTTCTTTTTTGCGCTATAAACAAAAAAAGACCGACAATTTTGAAAAAAAAAACTATATTTTTGACTTTATGCTATTAACCACTTCCTGTTCGGACACTTTTACCCCCTTCCTGACCAGGGCAATTTTCAGCTTGCTGCGCTATCACACTTTGAATGACAATTGTGCGGTCATGCAACACTGTACCCATATGAATTTTTTTACCATTTTTTGAGACAGATAAAACTTTATTTTGGTGGTATTTATTCACCGCTGGGATTTTTATTTTTTTTTTTGCCATGTAATTGAAAAAGTCCAAAAAATTTGAAAAGAAGTGTTTTTCTTATAAAATTTGGCAAATAAATAATATTTCATCATAAATCTTGGCCAAAATTTATTCCGTTATATTTTTAGTAAAAAAAAAAAAAAAGCCAAATTAGTTTATAACCAAAAATTATAATTTTTAAACATTTTTTTTTACATTTTTATATTATTTATTTTATTATTATTATTTTTTTTACATACTGTCACCCTAGCAGTACAGTGTACTACTTTTGGGGGGTGATGAAGATTTTTTTTTTTTTTAAACACTGATTGCTTTTACACCCATATAGGATTTAAAAGCAATCATTTCTCTCTCTGTCTGCATTCTTGCAGCCATTTAGAACTACTGAGTGAGCTGTGATTGGTCACAGCTTGTCACATGGTACAAGGCTGTTGTGAATAGCCTTGTACCATGTGACCTCTGTGATCATTCACAGATTTCACACGTAGTAAGCAATGATGTCACAAGTGACATCATTGCTTACTACTTTGCATGTGATCACTGATTGGCCAATCAGTGATCACATGATCGAGACCTCTTACAGAGGTCCCGTCCGACGATCGGCGTTTCACTGTGTCCAGAGGACACAGCGGTCATCGGATTGCGATGCTGTGCGCTCCTGGGGAGTGCGCACAAGCAGGGTGCGGGGAGGCCGTTTATATACGGCCACCCGACCCTGCACTGCCACCGTCCGGCCGTTTATATACAACGGCCGGTCGGGAGGTGGTTATAATGTCCAGTAAAAATTTTTAAAAAAAAATCAAATTTTGTCACAAATTTAGGCCAACATGTATTCTGCTTCGTGTCTTTGCTGAAAAAAAAAATCATAATCTGTGCAAATAAAAATGGTTTACGTGAAAGTTATAGCGTTTACAAATGGCGGTATATACAGTATACTGGATTTCTTTTTTTTACTAGTAATGGCGGTGATCAGCGACTTATAGCAGGCATCTGGGACTGTGGTGGGCATTCTGACACTGGGGGGGGAACTGACTTGGTGTCACTGACATCCCCAGTGACACCAATGCAGTGATCAGTGCTAATAAAAAGCACTGACACTGGGCAGAAAGGGGTTAACATGTGGGGCAATCAAAGGGTTAACTGTGTGCTGTTTTACTGTGTGCTGTGTGTGTGCTTTACACTGTAAGCACACTGCTTTGTATGGCTTTGCTATGTAGAGCCATACAAAGCAGTGTGCAGGAGCTGACAGGGGAGAGATTTGTGTTGTTTATACACAGGTCTCTCCCCGTCACTGATACTTGGCGATCGCCGGGTGCCAGCGGGGAATCACCGGCCAGGACCCGGTGATTGACAGCCGAGGCTGCGAATGACGGCGCGGGTAGGGTTCCCTACCCGGAAATGCAAAACCATGTATATACACGTGATTTTGCGCACCCATGCCGCCTTGTAGGAGTATATTTGCTATAGGGCGGCGCGGAAGCGGTAATGTATCATTAAATGCAAACCGTGTAAGTACCGGAACTTGACTTGTGATCTGTCACATGTACTGCAGAGCTCAGACTGGGGGAGACAGAAGCAGCACAGGAAACCAACCAATGAATGTGCTGATAGGAGGGGAGAGCGATGTAACACAGATATTCGCTTATAACTGTGCTGCTTCTCTTTTCACTGTCCAATCACATGGTGGGGGCAAGTCCAGGATAACATGGGCTCAGATGAAGTGGGCTGAAGGATGCTAGCCATTAGACTGAGGGCACCTAGTGGGAAGAAAAAGAACTGCAGGGAAGTCTCTGGATTGAAGGTGAATATTACAGCAAAGGCCGGTTTTGTTATCACATTTACACACATTTTATTATCCTACTGAGCCCCACAATGCATGGAAATGCACAGAAACATGGACGTCTCTCTTTTTCACACTTGGACACAATGCACCGCAGAGATCTGAACAGAATAACATTGCTTTTATCAACAACTGTTTGGCTTTACAACTTGTGCACTAAAAAGTGTATGTCAAGCCGAAATGTCCCAAGCTTTGGATAAAGTGGGGGAAAAACCGTGTTGGGTTTTTACTGCTATGTGGGGCTCCATTAGGAATGTTGGCTCACTTGGTGGACGCACCGATACCCCTTTTGTTAAATGGACGAGTACCAATACTTTTGGTCAAGTACTCGCCGACCCAGATTACGGACATTTTGCTATGCGATTTGCGTCAAAACAAAAATTTATGGAAATACAAAATATAAAAAACCGGGATGCCCTTAGCTAAATATTAGATGAATAAAGACCATGGGGGTTCCAACATAGTAACCCCAAATATTACGAAATACTTGTGGCCGCCTCACAAGCGGATCACACTGTGGTGTCCTCGGAACCTACTAATGCATAAGAAAAGGGAAAGGAGACCAAGAGAAAAGGATCCCTTAGGTCAAGGGGTCCCAATGAGGACAAACTGCGGCTTAATGAAAATGCTAAATTCGACCATTTATTGCAGAATAAAGTAGCAACCATATAAAAATTGGACAAAATAAGACCTCACCACCAATAGAGAGAAATGAAGGATGGAGATGACGTGGTCATCCAAGATGACACCACACTCTAGAAAGTCCCGGCACCTCAGTGGAAGTACTATGCCTGGGGGGGGGGGGGGGGGCATGCACTAAGTGGATATAAAGAAGGATAGAAGAGCCATGTGAATAAATACTGAAGGACAATACAAGCATACATAATATAGCATGAATGAGTAAAAATAATAACACGACCTGCACTACTACTCTCCACTAAATGATTAGCCTTCTAATAAGGAGTAAACAATAACTCATTCAAGGTGCTAACTGAAAGAGAGACAGGAGTGTATATCAAAGTAGTCCCACCGAAGCAACAAATTTCTAGATGGACAAGATCCTTCCTGTGTACATCAGAGCAATAATCGTTAATAAATGTCCATTGGTGGAGATGACATGAATAATGGACTCTTCCTTGAGTGACTGGGTACAGAAGATGGCATCAAGGCAGTCCCCTATGTGATGATCGTGGCGTCAGACCACAGCCATTCTCACCAAACTCGTGACCGAAGGACTAGCCAATCTAAAACCGCGCTGTCACGTACGTAACAATGCCACACCCAGCTGCACCCTGCACAACGTTTTTCCAGCTAATGACCCACAATTGATGTACCTGCAGCCTGAGCGCAATTGTTACTGGGTCAGGTTAATTACGCAATTATCCCTTCACATTGCCACCACCTCCTTTTTGTACAGAGAAAGAGGAAACTTAGCAATAACACTATGATTTTTGAATAATCGTCAGTATACCACTGTCACTGCAGACAGCGATATACCGAAGTTTAAAACACACACACAGCAGCGCTTTTCAGAGGCAGGGGATCTGAGTTTGCATTAAAGAGCTTTAGAAACAGTTCAAACACTTTCAGAAAGTAAGATTTATTATTAAAAGGTCAAAAAGGGTGCAATAAAAATATTTACAGAAAAAGATGTAGCCAGTATATATATATATATATATATATACAGTCAGGTCCATAAATATTGGGACATCAACACAATTCTAAAATTTTTGGCTCTATACACCACTACAATGGATTTGAAATGAAATGAACAAGATGTGCTTTAACTGCAGACTATCAGCTTTAATTTGAGGGTATTTACATCCAAATCAGGTGAACGGTGTAGGAATTACAACAGTTTGCATATGTGCCTCCCACTTGTTAAGGGACCAAAAGTAATGGGACAGAATAATAATCATAAATCAAACTTTCACTTTTTAATACTTGGTTGCAAATCCTTTGCAGTCAATTACAGCCTGAAGTCTGGAACACATAGACATCACCAGACGCTGGGTTTCATCCCTGGTGATGCTCTGCCAGGCCTCTACTGCAACGGTCTTCAGTTCCTGCTTGTTCTTGGGGCATTTTCCCTTCAGTTTTGTCTTCAGCAAGTGAAAAGCATGCTCAATCGGATTCAGGTCAGGTGATTGACTTGGCCATTGCATAACATTCCACTTCTTTCCCTTAAAAAACTCTTTGGTTGCTTTTGCAGTCTGCTTTGGGTCATTGTCCATCTGCACTGTGAAGCGTCCAATGAGTTGTGAAGCATTTGGCTGAATATGAGCAGATAATATTCCCGAAACACTTCACAATTCATCCGGCTGCTTCTGTCAGCAGTCACATCATCAATAAATACAAGAGAAGCAGTTCCATTGGCAGCCATACATGCCCACGCCATGACACTACCACCACCATGCTTCACTGATGAGGTGGTATGCTTAGGATCATGAGCAGTTCCTTCTCCATCCTCTTCTCTTCCCATCACTCTGGTACAAGTTGATGTCGGTCTCATCTGTCCATAGGATGTTGTTCCAGAACTGTGAAGGCTTTTTTACATGTCGTTTGGCAAACGCTAATCTGGCCTTCCTGTTTTTGAGGCTCACCAATGGTTTACATCTTGTGGTGAACCCTCTGTATTCACTCTGGTGAAGTCTTCTCCTGATTGGTGACTTTGACACACATACACCTACCTCCTGGAGAGTGTTCTTGACCCTGTTGTGAAGGGTGTTTTCTTCACCAGGGAAAGAATTCTTCGGTCATCCACCACAGTTGTTTTCCGTGGTCTTCCGGGTCTTTTGGTGTTCCTGAGCTCACCGGTGCGTTCCTTCTTTTTAAGAATGTTCTAGACAGTTGTTTTGGCCACGCCTAATGTTTTTGCTATCTCTCTGATGGGTTTGTTTTGTTTTTTCAGCCTAATGATGGCTTCACTGATAGTGACAGCTCTTTGGATCTCATCTTGAGAGTTGACAGCAACAGATTCCAAATGCAAATAGCACACTTGAAATGAACTCTGGACCTTTTATCTGCTCATTGTAATTGGGATAATGAGGGAATAACACACACATGGCCATGGAACAGCTGAGAAGCCAATTGTCCCATTACTTTTGGTCCCTTAGCAAGTGAGAGGCACATATGCGAACTGTTGTAATTCCTACACCGTTCACCTGATTTGGATGTAAATACCCTCAAATTAAAGCTGAAAGTCTGCAGTTAAAGCACATCTTGTTCGTTTTATTTCAAACCCATTGTGGTGGTGTATAGAGCCAAAAATGTTAGAATTGTGTCGATGTCCCAATATTTATGGACCTGACTGTATATACACACACATACACACACAGAAAGCAATAGCACAGCAAAGAGATAACAGAAAGAAGCTTAGAGGGATTAAGCAGCTTCCAAGTTTTCTGAGCAAAAGGGCGTTTTCTCCCAAAGTTGGTTCCAATGTAAAAAAAGGGAGAATTCTTCAACTTAGCTCAACTCAGCTTAGCTTTTCTAGGAACTCCACAGGGTGTCTCCCTGACTCAGAGAACCAATCGCCTCATTTGGGGAGGGGTTGTGTAGGCGGGAGCTCAGGCTTTGACCAAAGCCTTCGCAAATTATACTACGGCCAATAACTTTTCCTAGGTACATATAACATTCTATCCACAAGTAGATTAATACCCAGAATCATCTGCTGAATGGTTAGATATGAAATATCTGCTTGAATGGTTAAGGAGATATTTTCTGCTCTACTGTGTATGTCAGATAGGAGGTGTAATATACAAGGCGACTTGTCTTACAGTGAGCCATCCGAATATGTGCTCCATGTTTGTATAATTATTTCCTATTTGAAGATATAAAATTATATGGAAAAGTAAGTTTTTAAATGTAAGTCTGTTTTTACGATTCCCTGGAATGTCTTTTGAAGCTCAGCGAGGGCTCGGTTTATGACGTTACGACCCCTTCTCCAGCAAGAGTCTCGTAGACAGAGAGGCACCAGCTAGTGAGGTTTATAGCCATGACGCCCTCCCAATGAGTTTGCTGCTTGTGATCTGCATCAAACAGACCACATGTCACTCAACATAGAGGGAGGGGGGATATCGGAGGAATCTGATTTGGGAGAGATACAATATGGAGGGGTTTGGAGCAAAACGGATGACCGCGTCCATCTCTGTGCGCACGATTGCTGCACCCCACATAGCAGAGCCCAATCAGGGATGTACTATGAGTATATTGAATACTTGCAAATGCAGCAATAGATGCAGTATATACTGACTGATTTAAATCAATGTTGATATCACACACTTCCAGCTGATTAAATCAGATGATATTGAATATACACCATTTATGGACAATGATTAACCATATAGTGACTTATGTGAAGCTTGATGGTCTCACCACATTCTACCCACACGTTATGCAATGCCATCCCACACCTATATCCAAGGTGTAATAATAATAGCTGCTTGCCCCGAGGTAGTAGAACACATGCATGTTAATGATAGATAAAACTGTGTCAGCTGTGGGATAATGTAATCAAACCTTCCACATGCTGATGGTAAACGCAGAGTATACAGCGGTGCGGTCCAGTCCACCAGCGGTGTAGGGATGCATGCAGAGTCTGCAGGTAATTGTCCCGTTGAGGGTATCGTGGGAGACCATATGGAAATGCAGGCAGAGTGCGCAGGGAAGAAATCCAGAGTGTGGCTGCCAAACAGCCGGGACTGCGCGGGCATCACCCGGATGTGATGTAACACGTTTCGCCCACCGAGTCATGTGGGCTTCTTCAGCCTAAGGGCAGCCATGTTTGGGAAGTCCTTTATACTTGCAGGGAGCCTCACTTTCAGATATTCCTTACATGAGTGCTCCATAAATAATCAAACAAGAGCAAAGAAAACACTGTCATCTCAAAAGGAAAATGTACTGAGAACAGAATAGAACGGTTAAAACAATGGAACTGATACACTGTCATAGATCGAATTTTAAATATTCAGACCTCTACCCTATAGTGTATATAAAGTGTATGTGAGTGCGCACAGCGGGGACTAAATTAAATAAATAAAAAATAATATATCCAAAAATAACAGAAAATAAATCAAAAATTATTTAATATAACCAAAAATACATTTTAATCAAAAAAACTTAGGACACAAATTGCACGGCAAAGAATAGCATGTGATTAGAACGGGAATGCGATTCCTGTACAAATCGCTGGCGGTTTCCCCTCTGCTCCTGTGTGGACCGGGGCTTGTCATAGCCAGAGTTCACACAGGAGCGGTGCAGGGAGGTTTCCCACAGCGGAGAGTGGGCATGTCGGGGTGTATACTATGGTGGCAGATGCTCCGGGGTCTCAGCGGTAGGAGAGGAGAGAATGTGGAGAAGATTTGAAATATCCGATGCTTTCTCTCCTCTCCTTGCGAGGATAACAGTTCAGGCATGAGGGCTTTTGATTGGTCAGCACCGTCACATGGACGGTGTTGACCAATCAGATGCCGTCTAGCCTGTACTGTCCTCCCTGCAAGGAGAGGAGAGAAAGCAGCGGAGATTTCAAATTTCAAGACCTGTGAAGTAGCTCTCCTCTCCTTGCAAGGATGACAGTTCGGACTTGAGTGCTTTTGATTGGTCAGGGCCGTCACATTTATATAATAAAAAACCCCAGTGGTGATCCAACATCACCAAAAGAAAATTCTATTTGTGTGAAAAAATAAATAAATCTAAATTTAATTTTGGTACAGCGTTGCATGACTGTACAATTGGCAAAGTAGAGCTGTGAGGAATAGCAAAAAACAGCCCGCTCATGAACGGGATAAATTGTTCTGGAGGTCAAGTGGTTATAAGGTGTGAGCTGGGGGGGGGGGGGGGACATCAGAAATCAAAGTGTGCAATGTCCTCTTTAACCTCTACAGTACGCAAATATGCGGGCTCTTAGTGGCTGGGTCTTGACACTGAGTGGCCGCATATTTGCGTAAGATTTGTAAACAAACATGTTGTCAGGAATGGACTGGCCAGCAATGGTGGGACTCACCTGCCTTTTGATCTGCAGTACCAGGGCTGGCCAGCGGGTGCTCCCAGCAATCAGAGACTCAACTTTGCAGCCAGCTAACACCTGGAACTGATTATGCTGGGGTATTTAAGGGATGGCCAGACCCACAGACTCTGCCTTGGTGTTGTGTTTGTCCTGGGCCCTGTATCCTGTTTCTGTCCTGCATCCTGTTTCTGTTCCTTTGCTGACCCTGCCTGATCTGAACCGCTGCTGACTTCTCCTGCTCTGATCCCGGCTTGCTCTTGACCATCCCTCTGCCTGACCCTCTGTACCACGCTGCTTGCTACCTGTTTTGATCCCTGGCTTCTGACCCTGACCATCCCTCTGCCTGACCCTCTGTACCACGCTGCTTGCTACCTGTTCTGATCCCTGGCTTGTGACCCTGACCATCCCTCTGCCTGACCCTCTGTACTACGCTGCTTGCTACCTGCTGAACCTGGCCTGTGACCCCGACCCATCTCCGCTTGCTCCCCCTGTACCTACCTGCCCTATTGATATTGACCCGGCCTGCCTGACGACGCTTGCTTGTATGTACTGTTATCTGTGGGTGGTTGGTTTGGTTTGTTTGCACTGTGTTATGTTTTAGTATTGCACTGCGTTTATGTTTGTATGGTTAGTGTTAATAAATTATATTGTTTATAACATATCTGAGGTCTGCGTTTCCCTGCGTCAGCCACACACCTCTGGTCACACCTGGGAGCCCTGACATTACACCAAGGCCAATCCTGACCAGAAGTGGCTGCACAGGGAAGCCATCTTGGCTTCTTGATGGGAAGGATGGATCTTGATGAGGTTGTGTATTTATATCTGCTAGTGTTTGATGACAGGGAGTATGCTTATCAGACTCTGAAGGAGTATCCCCGGGATGAACTGCTAGAATGTATACGGCTCGCTCATGTTCTAGTAGATCAGGGCACAGAGTTCTCTATGGTGCAGCCATTGATTGAGGTTTGTGCTGAGTTGGTTTCATCTGGTACCCCCGAATGCAGGGATGAATTTTTGCCACCATTTAGTGCAGACCAGGTAGAGTCCCTGGTGTGGTTATTAGAGGATGATGTGGGTTACTTTCTGGAGCGTTATTCCACATGTTCACCACAGACACTAAGAGATTGTATAAACGCAGTGCAGTCATTGACCAGACAGGCTATGTGTAAGCTCAGCTTTGTTCAACCCCTACTGCAGACATGGACAGACTTGTTGCACCCAGCCTCAGTCAGCTTACAAAGACCCCGTCCTGCTTCTAACTCTACTCCTGTATTCCCACCAGCTCCTCCAGTTACAGCCCAGTATACTTGGCTATCTACCGCATGTCAGTCCCCTGTTCCCACTCGCTGCACCTATCCTGCCTTTAACCCTGTAAAAAAGCCCTCTGTAGCAACTGCTCCCTCTCCTGTTCCATCCTCCAGTTTTTCTCTGTCTCCAGCTGCTCCATTCGTTTGCAGACCTGCGTTTACTTGCAGTGCTCCAGTAGTTAAAACCAGAAAAAAGCGAAAATTCTTTCCAACCAATACCATCCTGCCAGTATCCAAACCGGTGAACCTGCCTTCCGTGACTCAGCCTAAAGCCTCTACTCAGCCTGAAGCCTCTACTCAGCCGGAAGCCTCTACTCAGCCGGAAGCCTCTCTTCAGCCGGAAGCCTCTCTTCAGCCGGATGCCTCTCTTCAGCCGGATGCCTCTCTTCAGCCTGATGCCTCTCTTCAGCCTGATGCCTCTCTTCAGCCTGAAGCCTCTACTCAGCCTGAAGCCTCTACTCAGCCTGAAGCCTCTACTCAGCCTGAAGCCTCTACTCAGCCTGATGCCTGCATTCAGCCTGATGCCGCTACTCAGCATGATGAACTGATCCAGCCCGACGATCCTATTAGGCCAGTTGACTCGATGCCCGCTGTTGATCCAGACAATCTGGTACCTGATCTAGTGCCCGCTATCGTGCCAATTGACTCAGAGCCCGCTGTCATACCTGGTGACCCGGTGCCCACTGCCTTGCCAGATGACGCGGTGCCCGCTGGCAAGCCAAATGACCTGATGCCTGGTGCCCGCTGTCATACCTGGTGACCCGATGCCCGCTGTCGAGCCAGACAATCCGATACCTGATGACCCGGTGCCCACTGTCGTGCCTGTTAACTCGGAGCCCACTGTCTTGCCAGACGACTCGGTGCCCGCTGTTCCGCCAGACGACTCGGTGCCCGCAGTCTTGCCAGACGACTCGAAGCCTGCTGTTCCGCCAGTTGGCTCGGTGCCCGCAGTCTTGCGAGACGACTCGGTGCCCGCAGTCTTGCCAGACGACTCGGTGCCCGCAGTCTTGCCAGACGACTCGGTGCCCGCAGTCTTGCCAGACGACTCGGTGCCCGCAGTTCCGCCAGTTGACTCGATGCCCGCTGTTCCGCCAGTTGACTCGGTGCCCGCAGTCTTGCCAGACGACTCGGTGCCCACTTTCGTGCCTGGTGACTCGGTGCCCGCCGCTTCGTCCGGGGGCCCGAGACCTGTTGCTCCGCCTGAGGGCCCGAGACCTGTCGCTCCATCTGGGGGTCCGGCGCCCGCCGCTCCGCCTGAGGGCCCGAGACCTGTCGCTCCATCTGGGGGTCCGGTGCCCGCCGCTCCGCCTGAGGGCCCGAGACCTGTCGCTCCATCTGGGGGTCCGGCGCCCGCCGCTCCGCCTGAGGGCCCGAGACCTGTAGCTCCGCCTGGGGGTCCGGCGCCCGCCGCTCCGCCTGGGGGCCCGATGCCTGTCGCCCCGCCTGGGGGCCCGATGCCTGTCGCCCTGCCTGGGGGCCCGATGCCTGTCGCCCCGCCTGGGGGCCCGATGCCTGTCGCTCCATCTGGGGGTCCGGCGCCCGCCGCTCCGCCTGAGGGCCCGAGACCTGTCGCCCTGCCTGGGGGCCCGATGCCTGTCGCCCCGCCTGGGGGTCCGGCGCCCGCCGCTCCGCCTGAGGGCCCGAGACCTGTCGCTCCATCTGGGGTCCGGCGCCCGCCGCTCCGCCTGAGGGCCCGAGACCTGTAGTTCCGCCTGGGGGTCCGGCGCCCGCCGCTCCGCCTGGGGGCCCGAGGCCTGTCGCCGCGCCTGGGGGCCCGAGGCCTGTCGCCCCGCCTGGGGGCCCGAGGCCTGTCGCCCCGCCTGGGGGCCCGAGGCCTGTCGCCCCGCCTGGGGGCCCGAGGCCTGTCGCCCCGCCCGGGGGCCCGGTGCCTGCCGCCCCGCCTGGTGGCCCGCTGCCTGCCGCTTCGCCTGGTAGCCCGATGTGCCTCTGCCCGGAGTCCTGCCCGATGTGCCTCTGCCCGGAGTCCTGCCCGATGTGCCTCTGCCCGGAGTCCTGCCCGATGTGCCTCTGCCCGGAGTCCAGCCCGATGTGCCTCTGCCCGATGTGCCTCTGCCCGGAGTCCAGCCCGATGTGCCTCTGCCCGGAGTCCAGCCCGGTGTGCCTCTGCCCGGAGTCCAGCCCGGTGTGCCTCTGCCCGGAGTCCAGCCCGGTGTGCCTCTGCCCGGAGTCCAGCCCGGTGTGCCTCTGCCCGGAGTCCAGCCCGGTGTGCCTCTGCCCGGTGTGCCTCTGCCCGGAGTCCAGCCCGATTTGCCTCTGCCCGGTGTACCGCTGCCCGGAGTCCTGCCCGGTGTGCCAGTCTTTGATATCCCGCCAGTTACCAGACCCGGGCGGTGGAACATTTTTCCCAGCTAGGACTGTTTGGAGCGTCCTGAGGCCGCTCCTTGAGGGGGGGGATACTGTCAGGAATGGACTGGCCAGCAATGGTGGGACTCACCTGCCTTTTGATCTGCAGTACCAGGGCTGGCCAGCGGATGCTCCCAGCAATCAGAGACTCAACTTTGCAGCCAGCTAACACCTGGAACTGATTATGCTGGGGTATTTAAGGGATGGCCAGACCCACAGACTCTGCCTTGGTGTTGTGTTTGTCCTGGGCCCTGTATCCTGTTTCTGTCCTGCATCCTGTTTCTGTTCCTTTGCTGACCCTGCCTGATCTGAACCGCTGCTGACTTCTCCTGCTCTGATCCCGGCTTGCTCCTGACCATCCCTCTGCCTGACCCTCTGTACCACGCTGCTTGCTACCTGTTTTGATCCCTGGCTTGTGACCCTGACCATCCCTCTGCCTGACCCTCTGTACTACGCTGCTTGCTACCTGCTGAACCTGGCCTGTGACCCCGACCCATCTCCGCTTGCTCCCCCTGTACCTACCTGCCCTATTGATATTGACCCGGCCTGCCTGACGACGCTTGCTTGTATGTACTGTTATCTGTGGGTGGTTGGTTTGGTTTGTTTGCACTGTGTTATGTTTTAGTATTGCACTGCGTTTATGTTTGTATGGTTAGTGTTAATAAATTATATTGTTTATCACATATCTGAGGTCTGCGTTTCCCTGCGTCAGTCACACACCTCTGGTCACACCTGGGAGCCCTGACACATGTGCTCACAGTGGCTAAATGGTTAGCACTTCCGCCTGGCAGTACTCAGATTGTCGGTTCAAATCCCAACCACGGCACCACCTGCCTGGAGTTTGCATGTTCTCCCTGTGCCTGCGTGGGTTTCTTCCGGGTACTCCGGTTTCCTCCCACACTCCAAAGACATGCTGGGAAGTGAATTGGCTCCTGTCTAAATTGGCGCTAGTATGTGTATGTATGAATGTGAGTTAGGGATCTTCAATTGTACGCCCCTTGAGGGTCAGGCAGTGATGTGAATGTACAATATACACAGGTAAAACTCGAAAAATTAGAATCTGGTGCAAAAGTTCATTTATTTCAGTGCAGCAACTTATAAGGTGAAAATAATATATGAGATATTATGGAATGGAGAGGCACACACTGCAAGATTCTTGAAGTCCAGTTTGAAGTTTCCACAGTCTGTGTTGATTTGGGGAGCCATGTCATCTGCTGGTGTTGGCCCACTGTGCTTCATTAAGTCCAGGGTCAACGCAACCGTCTACCAGGAGATTTTGGAGCACTTCATGCTTTCTTCCACAGACGAGCTTTATGGGGATGCTGACTTCATTTTCCAGCAGGACTTGGCTCCGCCCACACTGCCAAAAGCACCAAAACCTGGTTCAACGACCGTGGGATTACTGTGCTTGATTGGCCAGCAAACGTGCCTGACCTGAACCCCATAGAGAATCTATGGGGCATTGCCAAGAGAAAGATGAGAGACATGAGACCGAACAATGCAGAACAGCTGAAGGCCGCTATTGAAGCATCCTGGTCTTCCATAACACCTCAGCAGTGCCACAAGCTGATGGCTTCCATGCCACGCCGCATTGAGGCAGTAATTGCTGCAAAAGGGGCCCAAACCAAGTCCTGAGTACATATGCAGCTTCTACTTTTCAGAGGTCCGATATTGTTCTATGTACAATCCTTGTTTTATTGATTGCATGGAATATTCTCATTTTCTGAGATTGTGGATTTGGGGTTTTCATGAGCTGTAAGCCATAATCATCACAATGATGACAAATCACAGCTTGAACTATCTTGCTTTGCATGTAATGAGTCTATCTCATATATTAGTTTCACCTTTTAAGTTACATTACTGAAATAAATGAACCTTTGCACAATATTCTAATTTTTTGAGTTTCACCTGTATATAAAGTGCCGTGTAAATTGACAGCTCTATAGAAGTACCTGTAATTAAAAAAATGAATGTGCTGAGATCACACGCTCTTCACACTCCCAGCACATGTCAACATCCCACAGAAAGGTTGCAGTTGGGACCTTTCCAATCTTGTGACTGCCATGACAGTCACATGACCATAAACCATGCCCCACCTTTTGGCATCAGAAACCCCTGAAAGGGCCAGGAGGTGCCGGTGTGAAGGGGTTAATGGGGAGGTATTACAGCAGAAGTCAACATTGTATAAGAAGAATATCTGACCAAGCTGACCATAGATTGTTAGTTTTGTTTTTGTTTTTTTACTGGGCCTCTACAGTTCCTATAGTTGGCGTGAAGACTGGTACTCTTAGGGGTTGTTTTGCTCTGCCAGAGGGCTGAACGGAAAAAAAAAAATGAACAGATTCCTCCCTCCACAAAAACAAGTTGTAAGGAGGAATCTCCCACCAGGACACTGTATTCTGGTGGCGGGGGCTCAACGCTGTCAGAATACATTGCACCTACGGCTGACCCGGACACATTTCCATTCATCTATGGCCAGCTTAAATTCAGCAATGGTGACTGAAGAATCCTCCACCATACAAATCCCTCATTACACATATTGATGATCCAAATCGGATCTTAGCGCTCAGTATCATCGCTCTGTGTCGTCTCTCTGTATCGTCGCTTCTTGTCGTCGCTCTGCGTCAGCACTGTGTCGTCGCTCTGCATCGTCGTCACTCTGTGTCATCGTCGCTCTACGTCATCATCACTTTGTATCGTCGTTACTCTGTGTCATCGTCGCTCTGCGTCATCATCACTCTGTATCGTCGTCGCTCTGTATTGTCGTCGCTCTATGTCATCATCGCTCTGTATCGTTGTCGCTATGTGTCGTCGCTCTACGCCATCATCGCTCTGCGTCCTCATCACTCTGTATTGTCGTCGCTCTACGTCATCATCGCTCTGTATCGTCTCTCTGTGTCGTTGCTCTACGTCATCATCGCTCTGTATCGTCGTCGCTCTACGTCAGCTCTGTGTCGTCGCTCCCTGTCATCGTTCTGTATTGTCGTCGTCGCTCTGTGTCGTCGCTCTGCATCAGCTCTGTGTCGTCGCTTCTTGTCGTCGCTCTGTATCGTCGTCACTTTGTGTTGTCGCTCAGCGTCAGCTCTGTGTCGTCGCTCAGCGTCATTGCTCTGTATAGTTGTCGCTCTGTGTCATCGCTCTGTATTGTCATCGCTCTACTTCATCATCGCTCTGTATCGTCGTCACTCTGTGTCATCGCTCTACGTCCTCATCGCTCTGTACCGTCATCGCTCTACATCACCATCGCTCTGTATCGTCGTCGCTCTACGTCCTCATCGATCTGTATCGTCGCTCTGTGTCATTGCTCTACGTCATCATCGCTCTGTATCGTCGCTCTGTGTCGTTGCTCTACAACATCATTGCTCTGTATCGCTCTACATCATCATCGCTCTGTGTCATCGCTCTGTATCGTCGTCACTCTACGTCATCATCGCTCTGTATCATCATCACTCTGTGTCGTTGCTCTATGTCCTCATCGCTCTGTACCGTCGCTCTACGTCCTCATCGCTCTGTATCCTCGCTCTGTGTCGTTGCTCTACAACATCATCGCTCTGTATCGTTGTCGCTCTACGTCAGCTCTGTGTCGTCGCTCTGCGTCAGCTCTGTGTCGTTGCTCCGTGTCATTGTTCTGTATCGTCGTCACTCTGCATCAGCTCCGTGACGTCGCTCTGCATCGTCGCTTCTTGTCGTCGCTCTGCGTCAGCGTTCTGTATCTTCGTCGCTCTGCGTCAGCTCTGTGTCGTCGCTCTGAGTCAGCTCTGTGTCGTCGCTCTGCCTCATCGCTCTGTATAGTTGTCGCTCTGTGTCATCGCTCTGTATCGTCGTCACTCTACGTCATCATCGCTCTGTATCGTCGTCGCTCTGTGTCGTCACTCTGTGTCATCACTCTACGTCCTCTTCGCTCTGTACCGTCACTCCTCTACGTCCTCATCGCTCTGTATCGTCGTCGCTCTATGTCCTCATCGCTCTGTATCGTCGTCGCTCTATGTCCTCATCGCTCTGTATCGTCGTTGCTCTACATCGTCGTCACTCTGTGTCGTCGCTCTACGTTCTCATCGCTCTGTACCATCGCTCTACGTCCTCATCGCTCTGTATCGTCGTCGCTCTATGTCCTCATCGCTCTGTATCGTCGTTGCTCTGTGTCGTCGCTCTACATCGTCGTCACTCTGTGTCGTCGCTCTACGTTCTCATCGCTCTGTACCGTCGCTCTACGTCCTCATCGCTCTGTATCGTCGCTCTACGTCCTCATCGCTCTGTATCGTCGTCGCTCTACGTCATCATCGCTCTGTATCGTCGCTCTACGTCATCATCGCTCTGTATTGTCGCTCTGTATCGTCGCTCTGTGTCGTCGCTCTACATCATCAACGCTCTGTATTGTCGCTCTGTATCGTCGCTCTACATCATCATCGCTCTGTGTCGTCGCTCTACGTCATCATCGCTCTGTGTCGTCGCTCTACGTCATCATCGCTCTGTGTCGTCGCTCTACGTCATCATCGCTCTGTGTCATCGCTCTACGTCATCATCGCTCTGTGTCGTCGCTCTGTGTTGTTGCTCTATGTCATCATCGCTCTGTATATTAGGACGAGTTCTATTTAGTCTTACCTTCCTGGGTTGCGAAGATGCGATCTGGGAGCTCTGAACACGGAGGATGTTGAGAGGCGTAGGAGTGTAACTGGAACAGTTTTGGCTTCCACAGCAGGTCAGCTGGACTGTGCTATATACAGATATTGAGTCAGTTGACAAGCTATTTGATTTCTCTAGTCCAGCGGTTTCCAAACTGCGGCCCGAGGGCCGGATACGGTCCTTTGCTAGCCTTCATCTGGCCCTTGAGGTAATAGTCCTCCCACTGATATGAGGCACGAATCCTTCCACCGACACCAACAGTGGGGAATAAATCCGAATGAAATTTGTTGGTTACTTTTCTCCTTGTATGCTGGTTATCCCTGCAGGGATCTCTCCCTCCTTCAGCTGCTGTAAATCTTCTCTTCAATCCTCTCCTAGATGTTCCTCCCCTTTTTATTAGCACTGATCACTGTATTGGTGTCACTGGGGATGGCAGTGACACCAAGACTGTTTCCCCCCCCCCCCCGTGTCAGAATGCCCGCCGCAGTCCCGCTCTAAGTCGCTACATTACTAGTAGAAATATTTTTTTTAAATCCCAGTATCTATACCGCCATTTGTAGACCAATTAATTTACACGTATTGGGATTTTTTCAGCAAAGACACGGAGAAAAATACATTTTGGCCTAAATTGATGAGGAAATTTGATTTTTTTTTTTTCTTACTGGAAATGTTTAATAGAAATGGAAATTTTTTTTCTCCTCAAAATTGTCGGTCTTTTTTTTTTTTTAATACCTCAAAAAATTAAAAAACGCACAGGCGATCACATACCACTGAAAAAAAGCTCCATTCATGGGGGGGGAAAAAAATAACATAAATTTAATTTGGGTGCAGCGTTGCACGACCGCGCAATTGTCTGTTACGCAAAGCATGGCCTGGTCAGGAGGGGGGGGGGTAAATCTTCAGGAGGGGTTAAAATTTTAATAGCGTTTCCGGATTGCGGTGCTCAGATGCAGTTCTGCTTTAGGGCTCTTTCACACTTGGCTGTTTTACCACCGCTTGCCAAACGCCCCTATAGCGTTTGGCAAGCGTTGGTCCGGCGTTTGCGGAGCATTTTTTAATGCTCGGCAAACGATCCGCAAACGCCGCATGCACGGTTTAGCGGCGGTTGCTAGGTGTTTGCCGAGCGTTAAAAACACCCCACAAACGCCTATAATGCAGTTTGAATGGCGTTACCGCTCCGAAAACGCCCCACAACCGCACCGCAAACGCCGGCCGGGCGTTTGCGGAACGCCACCATAGACTAGAATAGGAGGCTTCAACGCCTTCTGTCTCTACCAGAGGCGTCCGTTTTGCCAACGCAAACGCTCCCGTTAGAACAGCACCATGGGCTGTAATGTGCAGAATTGGCAGAGGCGTTTGGAAAGCGGTAAAAATGCTTCCCAAACGCCTCTCTGCCGCCTGCACACAACGCTAGTGTGAACGTAGCCTTAGGCTATATTTGCACTCTACGCGGGTTCAGGATATACATCTGGCTGATTGGGTGTCAAGGAAGGATTTGCTTGGCTCCGCCCACTGTTCCGGATTATCCTCTTATTTTGGGAATATGTGATGGAATGCCTTCTGTTCTAAGGAGACTTTACTCTCCTACTGTCTACACCACGGGTGTCCACGTCGGCCCTCCAGCTGTTGCCAAACTACAAGTCCCATGAGGCATTGCAAGATTGTCAGTTGCAAGCATGACTCCCACAGGCAGAGGCATGATGGGACTTGTAGTTTGGCAACAGCTGGAGAGCCGCCAGTTTGACACCCCTGGTCTACAGCAGGCGAGGGGGAGCGGATGCCGCTCAGAATCAACCCCAGGAGTCCGGGGTGTCAGGTGTATGGAGTGGCCTCAGCACCACGCTACCCACGCCACCAATGCGTTTTGTCCTGCCGGTGGCTACACATGGCTACATTTTTTTAAAAAATTCTTTTTTTTTACTATTTTGGGTTCGTTTTCCTTTAATTAATAAAAAAAAAAAAATCAGGAGCTATCCGTGACCATTCCCCGGGCAAATAGAAGCCCAATTTGTCCGGAAAAAGGCGCGGTGTAATCCACGAAAGTAGTAGTGATGGTCTGTACGGTTTTACTAACACGGGTCAAAGTTGCAAAATTTTACTTAGGCGTTAACATTGGGTTTGCCCTTAGGCAGGAAGGGGTTCAAGTAGAACTAAAAGGTAAAACAGTTTTTTTTTTCTTGTTTTGGGCTGTAATGGAGGGTTTTTGCCATCTGTGTTCCATCGAGGAGATTTCACTTCACTTCCTATCCCACAGCAAAAACAGGAAGCGAGAGGAAATCCCTCCAAAGTGAGGGAATCCCTGAACTAGTGTCCACCATTGGAAGATTTCCTCCGTATTCCTGTCCTTTCGCTCTCAGTGGTAATGGTGACCAGGACCAATGGAAAGGGTGAATCTCCCTAATGGGGACTAATCCCTCTCCACTCCATCCAAAACGGAAAAAAATGTGGAGTGCTGAGGGGTTAGAACCCCCGTCGGGTGTTTTTTTTTTACTGTCTGTGTCCCCCTCTCTATGACCCCCGTCACCTAAAGGGAGAGGAAATCCAACATTGTAGAGCTGTGACCTGAGCAGGAAGTGAGGAGAAATCATCCAATGGGGATAAATGTTCCGTCTAAGGTGAGATTTCCTCTTGTTTCCTGTTGTGTCCCCAGTACAGGAAGTGAAGGGAAATCTCCCCCAGGAGACACAGGCCACAGATAACCGGACAGGGGTTCAACCCTTTCCGTACCCCACCCACAAATATATATAGACCTTTTCCTGGAGCAGGGGTGTCAAACTTGCGGCCCTCCAGCTGTTGTGAAACTACAAGTCCCATCATGCCTCTGCCTGTGGAAGTCATGCTTGTAACTGTCAGCCTTGCAGTGCCTCATGGGACTTGTAGTTCTGTAACAGCTGGAGGACCGCCATTTTGTGTCCTAGAGGGTGGGGGGATGTGTTGGATTGTGTGGAAGCTTCTATCAGCCGGCTCTCATCCTTCAGAGGTCGTGTCCACCTTAAAGGGGAGCTCCGGGCAACACCTCCAACTCAGGAATCCATTGGTAGAGGGAGAAGCAGCTCACCTGGAAGAAGAATCCAATCTGAGAACATTCCGGGCTGGAAATGAGGACTGTCTGAGGGACCACGCTGCTCCTGTCTGGTCAGGACTGGCCATCGCACACAATGGAGGGAGGAGAGAGAACTGAGGAGACCCCACCCCCTCACAGCCATCCACTTAGATGTTTCCATCTCCCAGATACTCGCTTGTGATTGGCTGAGGAGGCCTCTCACTCCCCTCATAGTTATCACCTCAAATGTTCTCGCCTTCCATCTCTCCTGTGATTGGCTGCGGAGGCCTCTCACTCCCCTCATAGTTATCACCTCAAATGTTCCCGCCTTTCATCTCCTCCCCTGTGATTGGCTGAAATGGCTTCTCACTCCCTTCATAGTTATCACCTCAAATGTTCCCGCCTTCCATCTCCTCTCCTGTGATTGGCTGCGGAGACCTCTCACTCCCCTCACAGTTATCACCTTAAATGGCACCACCTCCCACACATTCTGCTGTAATTGACTACAGAGACCTGTCACTCACCTCACAGCTGTTACCTCAGGAGCCTATCACTCCTCTCAGAACGCTCCCCTCAGCTTCTGTCCTGTGATTAGTGAGGGAACCTGTCACTCATCTCACAACCGTCCCCTCAGGTGTTCCCGCCCTCTATATCCTCTCCTGTTATTGGCCACAGAGCCCCCCATCACTCTCCTCACATATGTGCTTTCAGGTTTTCCCAGCTGCTCTGTGGTGATTGGCTGAGCAGTCCTGTCACTCACCTCAGTGTACAGCTGTTCCCTCATGTGTTCCCGCCTCTCAAGCGCTTCTCCTGTGATTGGCTGAGCTGTCCTGTCACTCCCCTCATACATTCCCGCCTCCCTGCTCCTCTCCTGTGATTGGCTGAGGAGAACTGTCCCTCCCCTCAGTTATCTTCTCATACATTCCCGCCTCTCAGCTCCTCTCCTGTGATTGGCTGAGCAGTCCTGTCACTCCCCTCACAGTTTCCTCATACATTCCCATCTCCTAGCTCCTCTTCTGTGATTGGCTGAGCAGTCCTGTCCCTCCCAGCTGTCCCTCAGACAGACCTGTTCTGTACAGAAATGTCCTCTCTCTGTTCCTGCCTCTCCCAGGGTGAGGGGAGGAAAATGGCCGCTGTGGGGTGTGAAGTACACTCTGAGATCTCCGGGTGTATTATAAATCTGAGGAGATCGGTCACATGACACCGAGAGGACTGCAGAGAAGAAGGTGATTGGTTGTTCAGGGTGGAGCAGTCACATGACACGGGGACGCCAATAGAAGTAAGCAGTTACTGCTGAGCATTATGACTGAGAAGGGACATTCCATCAATCAGCATCCAGAGGTGGAATGTCACCTGACCACACAATGTCACCTGACCACACAATGTCTCCTGACCACACAATGTCACCTGACCAATGGTGGAAGTTCCAATTTTTTATTTCACACATTATTAATTGAACGGTTTATTATGTAAAAATGTTCAATTAAAAACATTTTGAAAAATTATTATAATTTTTTGGTTATAAACTAATTTGGGTTATTTTTATTTTTTTTTAATTAAAAAGATAACTGAAATTTTGGCCAAGATTTATGAAGATAGTCCGATCCATTATGCTCCCCCAATCCGCAGATCCGATCCATCCTGCGGGGATCATCACCCTGTATAGGTTGCATGCTGACAATCCCCGCAGGATGGATCGGATCTGCGGATTGGGGAGGATAATGGATCGGTGTAAAAGCAATCAGTGTAAAAAAAAGAAAAGAAAATGTCCATCACCCCCACATGTAGTACAGTGTACTGCTAGGGTGACAGTATGTAAAAAAAATAAATAATAATATAAAAAAAATAAAAATGTAAAAAAAAATTTAAAAAATTATAATTTTTGGTTATAAACTAATTTGGATTTTTTTTACTAAAAAGATTCACTATGGTGAAACTGTACTGCTAGGGTGACAGTATATTAAAAAAAAAAAAACGAAAACAAATAATTTAAAAAATAAAAATGTCAAAAACTTTTTTGAAAAATTATAATTTTTGGTTATAAACTATTTTGGTTTTTTTTTTTGTCTAAAAAGATAGCTGAATACATTTTGGCCAATATTTATGAAGAAAGATTATTTATTTTCAACATTTTTAAGAAAAACACTTTTTTTTTTTTCAAATTGTTTGGACTTTTTCATTTATATAGCATTCATTATGCTCAGTCCCGCAGATCCCATCCATCCTGCGGGGATCGTCGGCTTGCTTTACAACTTTTCCGTGGAGCGGGTCCGGTGTCACCCCGTATAGGGTGCATGCCGAGTATCCCCACAGGATGGATCGGATCTGCGGATTGCGGAGGATATGGATTGGTGTAAAAGCAATCAGTGGTAAAAAAAAAAAAAAAAAGAAAATCTTCATCACCCCCCACAAGTAGTACAGTGTCACTGTATATTTTTATAGTATTTTTTTGAGACAGATAAAACTTTATTTTGGTGGTATTTATTCACCGCTGGGATTTTAATTTTTTTTTGCTATATAAATGTAAAAGTCTAAAAAATTTTTTAAAAAAGTGTTTTTCTTATAAAATTTTGCAAATAAATAATCTTTCTTCATAAATCTTGGCCAAAATGTATTCAGCTATCTTTTTAGAAAAAAAAATATCCCAAATTAGTTTATAATCAAAAATGATAATTTTAACTTTTTTTTTTTTTATATTTTTATTTTATTTTTTATTACTATTATTTTTTTTTTACATACTGTCACCCTAGCAGTGTGGTGTCACCATGGTGACACTGTACTACTTGTGGGGGGTGATGAAGATTTTTTTTTTTTACACTGATTGCTTTTGCACACATAAAGGCTGTAATAGCAATCATTTCTCCTTCTCTCTGGCTGCATTCTTGCAGCCATTGAGAACTATTGTGAGAGCTGTGATTGGTTACAGCTTGTCACATGGTACACTGCAGTTGTGAATGGCCCTGTACCATTTGATCTCTGTGATCATTTACAGATTTCTCACGTAGTAAGCAATGATGTCAGAAGTGACATCTTGCTTACTACTCTGCATGTGATCACTGATTGGCCAATCAGTGATCACATGATCGGGACCTCACACAGAGGTCCCGTACGACGATCGGTGTGCCGCTGTGTCCGGAGGACAAAGCGGGCACCGGATCGCGGTGCTGCGTGCTCCCAGGGAGCGCGCACAGCTTTAAAATGCGGGCGCCGTTTAGGGACGGCAACCCGCGCCTGGACTGCCACCGTCCTGCCGTTTATAAACAGCGGCCGGACGGGAAGTGGTTAAAAATCGCACCAAAAACGCTTCTCAGAGACATTTTCAGGCGTTTTTGGGGCTTTTTTTTAACTGACCAAAGATGCCGCAAGCGGGAATTTTTACACCGCACTGCAAGCGCAACGCCTCCATGTGAAAACATACATAGATATACATACGCAGGGAAGACGTTTTCTTCAGCTTTTCAGGCGCTTTTTTTAACGCTAAAACGCTTGAAAAACTCCTGAGTGTGAAAGTCGCCCTAATGTCACCCCATAGGGATTGCAGAGGGTGTTAAAACCATGGTTCAACCACAACGTTTTACCGTCTCCCTCCTTCCCCAACCATAAGTGTCAGCTGGGCCTCATTTGCATCTGAGGGTTTGGTAAACGTGTTTTTTTTTTTTGCGCACATTTACAAAACATGCTAAAAACACGCATCGTGGTTCAAGGGCTATTTATTGTTAATGTCACCCTGAACACGGCAGGCACCCATTTTGTTGTGCGCAAAAAATAAAGCGCAACAAATGCGGCGAAAAGCTACATGAGCTACTTTGCCACGTGAAGGGCAGGCCCATTGAAATGAATAGGAGGCCCTATGTGCGTCATGCAAAAAAAAAAACGCACATAAAGCGCAGGTTTGCAGAGCGCTGGGTGTGAATGGGGCCCCGGGGGCTATGGGGAGCCACCCATGGCAGTCGGATTTTGATGGATTTGCAATGACAGAAGATAAAGGAGAAGATTTCCCTCCATTAACATCCACACAATGACCTCTGACCTGACACAACATGGCGGATGCTCCTCACTCTGAGGTAAAAAGGGGGCGTGTCACCGAGAAATCCTTCCCCCCCCCCCCGAAGACCAGGAAGTAGAGTTCCCCCTGGAATGTGTCCCCCTCAGACAGAATTGGGGTTCCCGGGATTTTCCCTCCATTATAATCCACACAATGACCTCTGACCTGACACAACATGGAGGACGCTCTTCACTCTGAGGTAAAAAGGGGACGTGTCACCGAGAAATCCTTCCTCCCCCTGGAGACCAGGAAGTAGAGTTCCCCTGGAATGTGTACCCCTCAGACAGAATTGGGGTTCCCGGGATTTTCCCTCCATTATAATCCACACAATGACCTCTGACCTGACACAACATGGAGGACGCTCTTCACTCTGAGGTAAAAAGGGGACGTGTCACCGAGAAATCCTTCCTCCCCCTGGAGACCAGGAAGTAGAGTTCCCCCTGGAATGTGTCCCCCTCAGACAGAATTGGGGTTCCCAGGATTTTCCCTCCATTACTGTCCGGTGTACATTGCGGCGTATTCCCTGTCAGGGAGCCCACAGACGTTTCCTATAGAAGTCAATGGCTGGACATGGCTACCGGTACCTCAGAGAACACGCCTGTGCGTCTGTATTTGTCTCCCCCATACATGTTTATTGTCAGGTACTTGTGTCTAGCCGTGGGTGGTCATCGGCGGCTCCCTGGCGGGTGAAGACACAGCCGTGTACAGGGGGCCAAACAAGGCCCAGTTCTGTTATTATGGGATGTAGGAGCCGCATAATGTACACATAGGGCCTCATTCACATCCATGTCCTGTGTGAGGGCCGTGTTTTCCCGCTCAGGGATGTACAGATGCATACGCCCCATGTTATCGGGGTAAACACGGCCCTCACACAGAGTACAGATGCATACGCCCGTGTTATGGAGGTAAACACGGCCCTCACACGGGGTACAGACGCATACGCCCCGTGTTATCAAGGTAAACACGGACCTCACACGGGGTACAGACGCATACGCCCCGTGTTATCGGGGTAAACACGGCCCTCACACGAGGTACAGACGCATTCGCCCCGTGTTATGGAGGTAAACACGGCCCTCACATGGGGTACAGACGCATACGCCCCGTGTTATCGAGGTAAACACGGACCTCACACAGGGTAGAGACGCATACGCCCCGTATTATCAGGGGAAAACACGGCCCTCACACGGGGTACAGACGCACACGCCCCGTGTTATCGGGGTAAACAAGGCCCTCACACGGGGTACAGACGCACACGCCCCGTGTTATCGAGGTAAACACGGACCTCACACGGGGTACAGACGCATACGCCTCATGTTATTGGGGTAAACACGGCCCTCACATGGGGTACAGACGCACACGCCCCGTGTTATCGGGGTAAACAAGGCCCTCACACGGGGTACAGACGCACACGCCCCGTGTTATCGAGGTAAACACGGACCTCACACGGGGTACAGACGCATACGCCTCATGTTATTGGGGTAAACACGGCCCTCACATGGGGTACAGACGCACACGCCCCGTGTTATCGGGGTAAACAAGGCCCCCACATGGGGTACAGATGCACACGCTCGTGTTATGGAGGTAAACACGGCCCTATGGGTACCTGCGACCTCCAGGCAGGTTGTGTCTTGGCTGGGAACTGCGATTCCTGTGCAAATTACATGCGGAATGCGATTCCTGTGCGAATTACATGTGGAATGCAATTCCTGTGCGAATTACATGCAGAATGCGATTCCTGTGCGAATTACATGCGGAATGTGATTCAGGTGTAAATTTCATGCGCAATGCGATTCAGGTGTGAACTTCATGTGGAATGCGATTCCTGTGTGAATTACATGCGAAATACGATTTTGTGCGAATTTCATGCGGAATGCGATTCCTGTGCGAATTTCATGCGGAATGCGATTTTGTGCAAATTACATGTGGAATGCGACTGCTGTGTGAATCTCATGCGGAATACAACTCCTGTGCGAATTTCATGCGGAATGCGACTCCTGTGCGAATTTCATGTGGAATGCGATTCCTGTGCGAATTACATGCAGAATGCGATTCCCGTGCGAATTACATGCGGAATGTGATTTGAACAAAATCGCATTCCGCATGTAATTCGCACAAAATCGCATTCTGCATTTAATTCGCACAGAAATCGCATTCCGCATGAAATTCGCACAAAATCGCATTCTGAATTTAATCACATGTGGTGTCCCGCACCGCAATGTGATCCCGGGCTTGCATGTTACCCCACATGATGTGTTGGCGTGTTACACCACCCAACATACTAAGGCAACACGGCACCAACACACATGCACTGCAGCGCCCCACAGCACGCATCAACTCACAAAACACTCCAGTCAGAGCAATGCACCAATGCAAAGGGGGGGCGCTCTTTTTGGTTTCATGTGTGGGCAGGAATTGTATGATCGATCTCAGTGCTGCTCCCTAGCGGTGGACTCTGGTACTGCGCTGTGACCGATCAGTAGGGATGGGGGAGGAGACACATCTGTCACTCGCTCAGCCACAGTCAGCCTGCAGACGGGAAGGTGAGATCAGGGAGAGCGGAGAGGAGCGTACCTGGCCGCTGCAGCGCGGACGGTAAGTGCAAGTTTGTGTGACTGCGTGCAATCTGCTCATGCAATTCGGTGAAATCGGGCAGCTTTTGCGTCCTGAAAGTGTGCAGATCTGAGAGAAAAAAAGGAACGTTGAGGAATTTTTTTCCCTGGTTTTATGCAGTTGCACCCCCCCCCAATCTGATTGTACAATCCATTGTGACCGGTGTTTCTGTATCGGGGGGCTCTACTGCATCGGGCAATCGACTTCAATGAATGAGGGTCTCATCGGTTTTACTGGATAAAAAAGAGATTTTTAGCAGACGATTGGTTGGGAGTTGTATGGACACCGTTTTTTTTTTTTTTTTGTTCAGCACGTCATACACGTTCCAATCTTATCGATCTCCTTTAGATCCAGCAACGACTTTGTGTTACGAGAGCTCGCCCGATTGGATACAAATGAAATATTTGTTCAGGTCAGTTGTTGGTAATCTCGGAGGTGACTGCATACGTTACAATCCGATTGTACAATCGACCGAACGCAGCAGTGACGGGAAAATTCGAGGGAGCGAGGAAGGAAAACTTTTCTCGATCAAACGAATTTTCGGCCGGTGTCTGTGGTGATCGCTCAGAAATGTACATTTGTTTTAAAATCGAATGTAAAAGCCAAAGACCATTTTCCAACGACATTCGTCCGCTCATCGAATGGGGAGAGAATTTTTGTACTGACGAATATTCTCCGAAAATCTACACGTGTGTGGCCAGCGATAGGATCCCCACACAGGGTACAGTCTGATCATACAATCTACATTAGATCTACCAGCAGCCACGGTCTAAAGCTGGACATACACATGTAGATTTTCGGACAAGAATGTTCTAGCACAACCCCGCCCCCAAATCCCCCCACCTACCACATATCCCACCTCCTAGCACAACCCCGCCCCCCAGTCCCCCCCCCCAGCAAAAATCCTTCATCCCCACCAAAATCCCCCCTCCTACCACATATCCCACCTCCTAGCACAACCCCGCCCCCAATCCCACCTCCTACCACATATCCCACCTCCTAGCACAACCCCGCCCCCAATCCCCCCTCCTACCACATATCCCACTTCCTAGCACAACCCCGCCCCCAATCCCCCCCTCCTACCACATATCCCACCTCCTAGCACAACCCCGCCCCCAACCCCACCTCCTACCACATATCCCACTTCCTAGCACAACCCCGCCCCCAATCCCCCCTCCTACCACATATCCCACTTCCTAGCACAACCCCGCCCCCAATCCCCCCTCCTACCACATCCCACCTCCTAGCACAACTCCGCCCCCAATCCCCCCTCCTACCACATGTCCTATCACCTAGCACCATTCCGCCCCCAATCCCCCCTCCTACCACATGTCCTACCACCTAGCACAACTTCGCCCCCAATCCTCCCTCCTACCATATGTCCTACCTCCTAGGACAACCCCGCCCCCAATCCCCCCTCCTACCATATATCCCACCTCCTAGCACAACCCCGCCCCCAATCCCCCCTCCTACCACATATCCCACCTCCTAGCACAAACCCGCCCCCAATCCCCCCTCCTACCACATATCCCACCTCCTAGCACAACCCCACACCCAATCCCCCCTCCTACCACATATCCCACCTCCTAGCACAACCCCGCCCCCAATCCCCCCTCCTACCACATCCCACCTCCTAGCACAACCCCGCCCCCAATCCCCCCTCCTACCACATGTCCCACCTCCTAGCACAACCCCGCCCCCAATCCCCCCTCCTACCACATGTCCTACCACCTAGCACAACCCCGCCCCCAATCCCCCCTCCTACCATATATCCTACCTCCTAGCACAACCCCACACCCAATCCCCCCTCCTACCACATATCCCACCTCCTAGCACAACTCCGCCCCCAATCCCCCCTCCTACCACATCCCACCTCCTAGCACAACCCCGCCCCCAATCCCCCCTCCTACCACAAATCCCCCCTCCTACCACATCCCACCTCCTAGCACAACCCCGCCCCCAATCCCCCCTCCTACCACATATCCCCCCTCCTACCACATATCCCACCTCCTAGCACAACCCTGCCCCCAATCCCCCCTCCTACCACATATCCCACCTCCTAGCACAACTCCGCCCCCAATCCCCCCTCCTACCATATATCCCAGCTCCTAGCACAACCCCTCCCCCATTTCCCCCCTCCTACAATATATCCCACCTCCTAGCACGTCCGCTTCCAATCCCGTCTCTTGGCACAAATCCCCCCAATGCTCCCTTCTGGCACAAATCCCTCCTTCTAGCACAATCCCCCTCCCAGCACAACCCCCCCCAACACAAATACCCCCTCCTAGCACACAAATCTACCCTTCTAGCACAACCCCCCCCCCCCCCCGATCCAGCCTCCTAGCACAATCCCCCTTCTAGCACAGTCCCCCTCCTAGCACAACCCCCCCCAACACAAATCCCCCCCTCCTAGGACAAATCCACCCTTCTAGCACAATCCCCCCATTCCCCATCTAACATAAATCCACCCTTTTAGCACCCCAAATCCCCCCCCCAGCACATATCCCACCTCCTAGAACATCTGCTTCCAATCCTGCCTCCTAGCACAATCCCCCTTCTAACACCATTCTCTAGCTAAACCTCTCCAGATTACCCCTCCCAGCATAAAATCCTCCCACTTTATCCCAATCCCTGCAAAGCCCACCCCAGGACCCCCCCCCCCCCATTTCCCCGATCTGGCCACGGCGTGTGTCTGACAGCTGGTGAGGAGGTGATATGTTGCCGTGCACACTGGACAATTGGGCTGCCTATCGGGTGGGCAGGATCCATGGGTGGAGCCTGCATGGCTGGGTGACAACGCTTCTGCGAAATGCAAGGCCGTGGTTTGGGGTTGTCACAGTGTGACAGGAAGTGACCCAGGTAAAAAAAAACAACTTTGCAGCAGGTTCACAAAAAACGATTTGCTTGAGCCCGGGTTCACACTGATGCAGTGCAGAATTCGCACGGAATTGCGCCCCGTTGATGCGAACCGCTGCGGGGGTGTAAACAACACCCCGAAATGGTGCGCTGTGCAGAATCGGATTGCATGGGTGTGAATACCCCGGTGATTCTATTCTGGTGCGGACCAAAAAAAAAGGGTCTTGTACCTTTTTGATGCGGTGCGATTGGAGCCATACAAAATGTACAGCGCAAATCGCAACACACGGGAATGCGGTGCGGTTCCTCTGAGAATTGCATGCGACGTGCCGAGCCCATGTGAACCCGGGGCTGAAGGAGATTCGCCTGTTGTCACCCAGACAGGAAGTAGGAAGAAATCTGAAATATTACGGTTGTCACCAGAACACGAGCTGAGGGGAAATCTGTCAATGGAGGCACTAGTCCTGGTGACCTGGGGGAGTCCCCTTGGGATTCCCAAAATTAGTAGGGATTTCCTCACTTCCTGTCTGGCTTTGGGAAAGGAAGTGAAGGGAAATCTCCCCAATGGCGGAAAAAAAAAAATCCTACGGGGGTCATAACCCTTCCTTACCCTATCCAAAATGGTGGGAAAAAAAAGTTCTACTTGAGGCTCGGTTCACACCTATGCGGTCTGCGTTTGATCCGTTTCTGCAGTGCGTTTTGCGCATGCGTTTTTGATACATTTTGCGGTTTCTTTTTTCTTTGTTGCTAGGCAGATTTAAAACGCATCAAAAACGCACTACATGCTTTTCTGCAGCCTTTCCATTGAAGTCTATAGAACCAAAAATGCGTTTAAAAAAAAAAGTCCCCGGCCCTTTCCAAAAAACGCAGCGGGTGACAACGCGCAGATGTGAACGCGTCACATAGGAAATCACGTTAGATGGGCTGTAGTGCGTTTTGCGTTTGTGCGTTAGGTGTGATCCCGGGGAGAAGGTAGTAACATGGGGGCGCTTCGCGGGGGGATTCTGTACATTTAACCACCTAACCTCCGGAAGGTTTTACCCCCTTCATGACCAGGCCATTTTTTTTGCTATTCAGCACTGCGCTACTTAAACTGGCAATTGCGGAAGGTCCAGAAGTGGTTAACTACAACTCGGTACACGGGGCATCTCAAAGTCGGGGGCCACCTAAAGGTTGATTTCACCTGAACATGGCCTCCTGCCTGGTCCCAGGTGTGATCAAGCGCGTAAAGGTTCCCCACCTACAGGGCGTGCGACCCCTGCCCACTGCCTGGCATAGCCCAAGAAGCCCTGCAGGCCTACAGCTTGGAGTAGTCGGCAAAGATACCCCCACACCCATGAAGGAAACAAGGGGGACTCTTCCCTGAACATGGCCTCCTGCCTGGTCCTGGACGTGAACAAGCGTGTAAAGGTTCCCCACTTGCAGGGCGTACAACCCCTGCCCACTGCTTGGCGTAGCCCAAGAAGCTCCGCGGGCCTACAACTTGAAGTAGTCGGCAAGGATAGCCCCACACCCATGAAGGAAACAAGGGGGACTCTTCCCAATGGGGGGCACAGAAGTGGTTAACTACGACTCATCTCAAAGTCGGGGGCCACCTAAAGGTTGACTTCACCTGAACGTGGCCTCCTGCCTGGTCCCGGACGTGAACAAGCACATAAAGGTTCCCCACGTGCAGGGCGTGCGACCCCTGCCCACTGCCTGGCGTAGCCCAAGAAGCCCCACGAGCCTACAACTTGGAGTAGTCGGCAAGGATAGCCCCACACCCATGAAGGAAGCAAGGGGGGCTCTTCCCAATGGGGGGCAAAAACGCTGCGGAAAACGCTTAGGTGTGAACCCGGGGTCAAGGTGTGTAGTAACATGGGGGCGCTTCATGAGGGGATTCTGTACACTTAACCACCTAAGCTCTGGAAGGTTTTACCCCCTTCATGACCAGGCCATTATTTTTGCTATTCAGTGCTGCGCTACTTAAACTGGCAATTGCGCGGTCTTGCAGCTCTGTACCCCCAAAAAAATTTAGATCTTCTTGGTCCGGCACAGCGGGAGGTCCAGAAGTGGTTAACTACAACTCGGTACACGGGGCATCTCAAAGTCGGGGGCCACCTAAAGGTTGACTTCACCTGAACATGGCCTCCTGCCTGGTCCCGGGCATGAACAAGCACGTAAAGGTTCCCCACCTGCAGGGCGTGCAACCCCTGCCCACTGCCTGGCGTAGCCCAAGAAGCCCTGTGGGCCTACAACTTGGAGTAGTTGGCAAGGATTGCGCCACACCCATGAAGGAAGCAAGGGGGGCTCTTCCCAATGGGGGGCACAGAAGTGGTTAACTACAACTCATCTCAAAGTTGGGGGCCACCTAAAGGTTGACTTCACCTGAACATGGCCTCCTGCCTGGTCCCGGGCGTGAACAAGCACGTAAAGGTTCCCCACGTGCAGGGCGTGCGACCCCTGCCCAGAGTTGGAGTAGTCGGCAAGGATTGCCCCACACCCATGAAGGAAGCAAGGGGGACTCTTCCCAATGGGGGGCAAAAACGCTGCGGAAAACGCTTAGGTGTGAACCCGGGGTCAAGGTGTGTAGTAACACGGGGCGCTTGGAGTAGTCGGCAAACCCGTGAAGGAAGCAAGGGGGACTCTTCCCAATGGGGGAAGCCAACAACCAAAACCACCTCCACTACTCCCCATCGCTTTCCACTCTGCACGTGATATTGTTGACCGTGAAGCCTCTGGCTGGTATGTGACTCCAGGGAAGGGAATGGTGTCACAGATTCCTGATCTTCGATAAACCAGTTACAGTATGTTTATATTTTTTTCTATCTCCCCCAGTCTGTCCTTGTACTGGCTGCTTGGGGGGGTGGGGGTGCATCGACGACTAGGTTGTCACCTCTCTGGAAGAACAGGACCTTCAGGTTCTGTTTGTGTTTAATGTGAATACGACGAGACGCTCAGCAGACCCTGAAGCTGTGGAGCCTGCGACGGCTGACGCAAACCTGGTCGCTCCGCCCACAAATTGCCGCCGCTCTTGAGAAGGTCACCAAATTTTTTTTTTTAATTTTTAAATATTTTTTTTTTTTTTTTAATTTCATGGTATGTTGTAGCTTCAAAATGTCACCTTCTCCACAGAAAGTGATATTGGACGGATCGCACAAGTTGAACTCCTGATATGGATTTTTTTTTTTTTTTTTGCACCGTTCCGTTGATCCGGGGATATATATATACTATATACAGTGCTTTGCAAAAGTCTTAGGCAGGTGTGGGAAAAAAAATGCTGTAAATGAAGAATGCTTCCAGAAAAAGAAGAAAGAAGTGTTCGTAGTTTTATTGTTATTAACAAGATGGACAGTAAATGAAGAGAAATCCAATCAATATCTGGTGTGACCCCTCCCCATCTTCCCCCCCCCCCCCCCTTTGCCTTCTTCTAGGTAGGGTTGCACACAGTTTTTGAAGGAACCCGGCAGGTTCCAAACATCTTGGAGAACCAAGCGCAGATCTTCTGTCATCCCAGACAGACACCATGATGTGGAGATCAGGGCGTTGTGGGTGGTAATACTGGATCTGTAGGGGTTCCTACCATCCATGTGCTGAGATCCAGAGCCTGTATACCCGCTGTGCCCATTATGAGGAGTTTTCGCCATCCCTGTGCTGAGTCCCCGGGTCTGTACGCCCGCTGTGCCCATTATGAGGGGTTCTTGCCATCCCTGTGCTGAGTTCACAGGTCTGCGCCCATTATGAGGGGTTCCCACAATCCCTCTGCTGAGTTTCTGGGTCTGTACACCCGCTGTGCCCATTATGAGAGGTTCCTGCCATCCCTGTGCTGAGTTCCCGGGGTCTGTACGCCCGCTTTTTTCCATTATGAGGAGTTCCCGCCATCCCTTGCTGAGTTTCCGGGTCTGTACACCCGCTGTGCCCATTATGAGGGGTTCCCACCATCCCTGTGCAGAGTTCACGGGTCTGCGCCCATTATGAGGGGTTCCCGCCATCCCTTTGCTGAGTTCCAGGGTCTGTACACCCGCTGTGCCCATTATGAGGGATTCCCACCATCCCTGTGCCGAGTTCCCGGGTCTGTACACCCGCTGTGACCATTATATGGTATTCCCGCCATCCCTGTGCCGAGTTCCCGGGTCTGTAGACCCGCTGTGCCCAATATGAGAGGTTCCCACCATACCTAAGCAGGAATCTAGAAAGGAAGGTCTCTGAGCTTCCAAGAGTAGGAGAAAAAAAAAAACCAGCCACTGGCTCAACACACTATGTTCCACCCACAGCTAAAACCTTTTAAACCATTCCGACCCAACTTTCCATGGGAGCCATATAAGGAGAGGAGGTGCCGTAGCTACTGACCATCCCATTGGTTGAGTGTTGAAGGGCTTGGAACACCTTTCTCATCTGTCAATGCTCTGGAAATGTTTGCTGCAAACATTCGAAAAAATGCTGGAGGCATCTACCCAGGCTTTTTTTTTTAAATTCCCGTGTGTGCTGAATCTCCTTCAGCTTGGGGAATCGGCAAGGATCATCATTCTAAAACATGTAGCGAGAGGTGTCGGGCCTGGTTTCAGGAGCTTACAATCTAACGGAGACCCATTTTACACTTCTGTAGAGATCTGGTGTCAGCATGTCTCCGAAATAATTCATCAACACCACCTCACAACTGATAGAGGTCTCCACTGTCCTCCTTCTAGGTTCCTCACTGCAGACCAAGATGGTGCCACCTGCGTCCACCAACCGTAATCCTCTGAGCAACCCCCCGGTCTCTGAGTGGCCCCCTAAAAGATGACAACGCAGAGGAATCTCGATAATGAATTATGTGAGGTAAGACTCCTGATCTCTGGGATAACGGGCCAAATATTAAAGGGCTGCAAGGGACCATTTGCATCATGAGTCCTTCAGCTTCTCCCAGCCAAAATGGCGGATGACACAGGTGAGTAGGCTGCGTGGAAAGGCGCAGTCGTGTGACGCACGTAGCTTTAAAGCAGAACTAAACCTTCCTATCGTGTTCAGCCAAGGAAGCTGCCATCTTGGCCCCCGATCTTCAACTTGCCATGGTGCCAAACATGTCATCCGTTAGGACTCCAGCCTTTTGACGGTTGAACAGTTCGGTTGAGACCACAACCAATGTGGCTGATTTTTGAAGCTGTTGAATCGGTGGGTTTATTTCCGCTTTAAAGGTGACCGCTGAAACATTTCCACATTTATTAGATAGCATGACTGTGTTTTTTTTTTTGGGGGGGGTTGCTTTTTAGTGGTTTTCTGGATGACCGCCATTGTTGTCCCACCCAGGGGCGGACTGACAACTCATGGGGCCCCCGGGCAATAGGGGATCATGGGGCCCCTGTGTCCTTGCCCAAACTAAAAAAAGCCTATGAAAAAGGTACCAGGGGCATCTCATGGGGCCCCCTATTGACCCTGGGCCCTTGGGCATTGCCCAAGTTTCCAAATGGTCAGTCCACCCCTGGTCCCACCACATCTCAAGGGAAGGTGTGCGAATGATTTCCTTGAGCAGCCTGAGGACGTAGAGATCAGAGGGCAGAAAGCTTACTATTGAGAACTAATTACACCTACAGTAAATTGTAGAAACCAGAAAGGGTTAAGTCCAGGGGTGGACTGACAACTCATGGGGCCCCCGGGCAATAGGGTATCATGGGGGCCCCTGTGTCCTCGCCCACACTCAAACCACACCCAAAAAAGCCTATGAAAGGTACCAGGGGCATCTCATGGGGTCACCTGCTGACCCTGGGTCCTAGGGCAGAGCACGAGCGCCCAAATTGTCAGTCCGCCCCTGGTTCAGTCAAAGCCACACTTTCCAGATAACCTCACTTATGTGCGAAAATAGACTTGTGCATCTTCATCAAACACATCAACAAAATGGTGGCCATCTGAATACAGACATTGACTCCCTGTTGCGCATGGAGTGTAGGAGTGTAGTGGAGGTAACGTCCAGGGGTGCAGGCATAGGTGACGGCCCAGGGGTGCAGGCGTAGGTGACGGCCCCGGGGTTGCAGGTGTAGGCGACGGCCTCGGGGCTGCAGGCGTAGGCGACGGCCCCGGGGCTGCAGGCGTAGGCAACGGCCTCGGGGTTGCAGGCATAGGTAACGTTCAAGGGTGCAGGCGTAGGTGACGGCCCAGGGGTGCAGGCGTAGGTGACAGCCCCCAGGGGTGCAGGCATAGGTGATGCCCCATGGTTGCAGATGTAGGTGATGCCCCCCGGGGTGCAGGCGTAGGTGATGCCCACCGGGGTTGCAGGCATAGGTGATGCCCCCTGGGGTGCAGGCGTAGGTGATGCCCACCGGGGTTGCAGGCGTAGGTGACGCGCCCCAGGGTTGCAGGCGTAGGCATCGGCCCCCGGAGTGCAGGTCAGCCAGGCGTAGGTAACGCCCGGAGTGCAGGGGGCCAGGAGCTGACAATGGGACAGGAAGTCACATGAGCACAAGTGAAACCAATCTTTTTTTTTAAAGGAGCTGCCTTCAAAAAATGGACTGAGCAAGAAAATGGCACTTGCGTGGGACGGTTGTATCCCCTGCCAGGTTTTCGTGCCCCCTCCATGGAGATTCTCCACTTGTTCTGGTGACCGTTGTCACCAAAAGAAAGTGATGGGAAACCAAAGCTTGAGATATCACCAGGAAAAAAAATAGACCACTATGAGCAGATTTCCTCTCACTTTGGAGACAATCCCTCAATTCCTGTTGTGTCTCTGAGACAGGAAGTAAAGGAATATTTCCCCCGTGAGACACAGAGCTTGACGTGTGTGTTCATCCTTGAGGGTGCTATCCAAGACAAAAATACAGTTTAAGGTGGTGAAAATGTGCTCCAGCTAGTTCTTTCCATTGTCCTGGAGTAGAACTCAGCCCTGCCATACCCTTTGCAGACAGTTCCATTGCATGCCCAGTGTAACTTTTGGGGAAATGAAAAACGCTTGGAGCATAGACCTCCCCACCTACTGTTCGTGGGGTTGACCTTCGTTTGAAGCATCCAGCTAACTATTTGTATTCTTACATTTTCAGAAAAGAAAGATGTGGATTGACTAGATATGCCCCAGTTCACTGGGTGGTTGATGACCCTCATGGTCTTGGTTGGAGCTTCGACACGGTGTCAGTCACTTTGTAATATCAGCACGGATGGAAAAAGGGCCACCTGCAAAGGACAGAAACTTGAACAAGTCCCTCAAAACCTCTCGGAGAGCCTGGAGTACCTGGATATATCGTATAACAAGATTTCGGAATTAAGAGCCAACCACTTTATCCGATACCCCAATCTACAAGTGTTGAACCTGAGATTCAATAATATTTCGTACATCGAGAACCAAACATTTCAGAATACCTTACTTTTGACAAACTTGAGTCTGTTTAATAACCTTCTCTCGGAGATTCCCAATTCTTCCTTGAAAGATCTGAAAAACCTGCAGATCCTTGACTTGGCGAACAACCTCTACAAGAGTGTCACTCTTGCGGATGTCTTCAGCACTCTGATGACTCTGACGGATTTGTCCATCGGAGGTCCTCTGGTCTCCAGCATCCTAAAAGACGACTTTGTTTCCATCCAAAATACCAGTCTTCGTAACTTTGCTTTGAAATCCAAATCTAGCTTGGACAATTACGAACCCGGGGCCTTCTCGGTTCTGAACACTCAGAATTTGTGGCTTGACATCGCTGTGGACACAAATGCAACTCTACTGGGTGATATGTTGAAGGATTTGACAAATAAGTCTCTCGCGAGCCTCAAGTTTACAAACTTGTTTGCGTTTTCCTGTTATATGGGCAATGTGGATATATTTTCGTATCTGCCGTATATTGGTTTAACAGATCTGGTCTTGAACCGGGGAAAATTTAATGAGAATTTCCTATATCTGCTCTTGAAGAATGTCCAGAGATCTTCTGTAAAGAACCTTTACCTGTTCTCTATTGATTTTACCCGTTCTCCGAAATTTAACACGTCAGATGTCACCATTGACGACCTAAATTTGGAAAACCTGTTGATCCAAGACGTCACCAACGTAGATCTACTCGGGTTTGACTGGACATTCGCCTGGTTTAGCAAGGTCAGCCACCTCAGTGTCATTAACATGAATTTCAACTACGTCCCTTGCGAAGCTTGGGCCCAGATGACCAACGTGGTCATGCTCAATATATCGGGCAACCGTCTCTTGGCCACATACCTGTACAACCTGTTGTGCATAATCACGGTGTTACCCAATATTGAAATATTCAATGCTAGCTACAACGAAATGCACAGTCTGAAGACCATCTCTCTGCTGACGGCTCAGTGGCCAAAACTCACCCACCTTGACTTTACATCAAACCAGTTTGGGACACTCGAGGAATCTTGCGTGTGGACATCTAACATCAAAGTGCTTATTTTGAGGGACAATGTGCTCCAATACGACGTGTTCCAGTGTCTACCTACGACCGTGGAATATTTAGACCTGTCCAATTCTCAGCTCGAGCAACTGGATATGAGGTACTTTAAAAAGGCTACGAATCTGACCGAACTAAATCTTCGCAACAATAGAATCAAATTCATACCACGCGAGTGGAGCAGTCCTAGCATTCAAGTGTTGGTACTGGAAGGCAACTCTTTCGGAATTATCGATAAGGGTTCCTTTAAAAACCTGCCCCAGCTGAAAAACTTGACGGCCGGTAACAATCCTTACTACTGCATGTGTGACCTTTATGACTTCTTTACAGACGTTTTGGAGCAGGGATCTTTGGTTCTTACCGACTGGCCCGATAATTACTACTGCTATCACCCCGTAAATGTAGTGGACACTAGAATCGATGATTTCCACCCAGGAAAACTGGACTGTAATGTGGGCTTGGTGGTGGCCATATCTGTATCGGTGACCGCATTTGTTGTCTTTGTCTGCATGCTTTTGGGTTGGAAATTTAATGCGCTATGGTACATCAGAGCAACGTGTCAAATAGTCAAAAGTCGATATCGGTCACGGAAGGCTGACCAGAGGAGAAACTATGACTACCACGCTTTCATATCTTACAGCTGTTTTGATGCAGATTGGGTAAGAAGGGTCCTACTCCCTCACCTGGAGGACTCCAACCCAACCCACAGAGTATGCATCCATGAGAGGGACTTTCAACCAGGGAAATGGATTATCGATAACATAATAGAGAACATTGAGAAAAGCCGAAAGATTATCTTCATTCTGTCGCACAACTTCATCAACAGCGAGTGGTGTAACTACGAGCTGTACTTCGCCCACCAAAGAGCCATTGGCCACGCATTTGAAGATGTCATCCTGGTGGTCAAGGACAGCATTGGTATGGAGGACCTGCCAAAAAGATTCCGTAGGTTACGGAAAATCCTAAGGACCAAAACCTACTTGAAGTGGCCTGAGGAGGAAAGCAGACAACCCTTCTTTTGGGTCCAGCTGAAGAACATCTTGGGAAAGGACAGTTTGAGCATTACGGGGCACGATAACTTAAGTATGGTGAATGAAACTGCTATTGTAGGGCAGGAAATGGCAACCGTCAAAGTGAACGTACCTGAGAAAAAACAGACTTAGAAGCCGTGTTCTCATATTTTAAGACCCGTTGTTGCCCTTTAATGATGTCTATATTGTAAATATTACTTTGTGGAGGCAAGTTTGCCCCGTACACTTACTGTGAAAGTTCTTTTTGACACATAATCAAGGATAGAGTGGGTTCCCATTTTTTTGGGCTGACCAGTCTAATTTTTTGTCCTTTTTTCCAATGGCTCGAATTTTGGCCAGTTCCTACAGCATTGACTGAAATTCCATCCATCGGTGGTCTCAATCGGTCAATTTAAAAACCCAACTGTACTGGGTGGAATATTGTTGGCAAAACGATTGAATCCAGTCAGATGCTGTCACTGTTCAGTTGTTAAGGGTGTCACGGTTGTTTGGAATACGATTGCTGGCAGTGCAGATTCCTCCAACCATGCTCTTTACCATGGATGGAGAAATCTATGGACTTAAGTTTGAATCTTTATTGTCACTTTCCAGAACCTCACGTAGCTTAAAAAAGACAGTTTTGGATGGAGTTCTATACGTTTTGACTACCTTCTCTGTATCTTCTGAGCAACAGTAAAAAAGAAAATGTTCTATTTCCCATTTGACATCATCTTTTGGATCTCCAGTAAATGACCTCCAGTTTGCATTGACCATGACCCTCCAAACATAGGGGTCTACAAGTCCCAGTACACCTTGGCAGCCAACAGATGTGGCCCACCTGGCTTTGCCCCGCTGATTCCAAGCCCGTACCCAACAACAACTCCTCCAAAGGCTTCCAGCCCGTACCCAACAACTCCTACAAGGGCTCCAAGCCTGTACTCAACAATTCCTACAAGGGCTCCAAGCCCGTACCCAACAACAACTCCTCCAAAGGCTCCAAGCCCGTACACAACAATTCCTACAAGGGCTTCAATCCCGTACCCAACAACTCCTACAAGGGCTTCAATCCCGTACCCAACAACTCCTACAAGGGCTCCAAGCCCATACCCAACAACTCCTCCAAGGGCTCCAAGCCCGTACCCAACAATTCCTACAATTGCTCCCAGCCCGTACCCAACATCAACTTCTACAAGGGCTCCAAGCCCGTACCCAACAACTCCTACAAGGGCTCCAAGCCCGTACTCAACAACAACCTCTACAAGGGCTCCAAGCCCGTACCCAACAACTCCTCCAAGGGCTCCGAGTCCGCACCCAACAACAACTCCTCCAAGGGCTCCGAGCCCGTACCCAACAACTCCTACAAGGGCTCCGAGCCCGTACCCAAGAACAACTCCTCCAAGGGCTCTGAGCCCGTTCCCCACAACTACTCCTCCAAGGGCTCCGAGCCCGTACCCAACAACAACAACTCCTCCAAGGGCTCCGAGCCCGTACCCAACAACTCCTACAAGGGCTCCGAGCCCATACCCAACAACAACAACTCCTCCAAGGGCTCCGAGCCCGTACCCAACAACAACTCCTCCAAGGGCTCCAAGCCCGTACCCAACAACAACTCCTCCAAGGGCTCCGAGCCCGTACCCAACAACAACTCCTCCAAGGGCTTCAATCCCGTACCCAACAACTCCTACAAGGGCTCCAAGCCCATACCCAACAACTCCTCCAAGGGCTCCAAGCCCGTACCCAACAATTCCTACAAGGGCTCCAAGCCCGTACCCAACATCAACTTCTACAAGGGCTCCAAGCCTGTACCCAACAACTCCTACAAGGGCTCCAAGCCCGTACTCAACAACAACCTCTACAAGGGCTCCAAGCCCGTACCCAACAACTCCTCCAAGGGCTCCGAGCCCGTACCCAACAACTCCTACAAGGGCTCCGAGCCCGTACCCAACAACTCCTACAAGGGCTCCGAGCCCGTACCCAAGAACAACTCCTCCAAGGGCTCCAAGCCCGTACCCAACAACAACTCCTCCAAGGGCTCCGAGCCCGTACCCAACAACAACTCCTCCAAGGGCTCCGAGCCCGTACCCAACAACAACTCCTATCCGCTGCACAAAGTATTGCATGAGAAATCTGTGAAAGTTAGGAGATTGAACTCTCACCCTTTTATTTGTAGGTTACATTGATGTAAGATTGTGATTGTACATTTGTTGTATATGTATAGACCTTTTGCATTTTTTTTTTTAATTCATTATGTGGTGGTGCCCTTTCCTCTTTACTGTGCCTAGTATTCTATGCTCTGCAGTACAAAACTTTTTTTTTAAAGGGTCAAAGTGGTATTTCAAGTAATGTTAGGCTTAATGTAGGGTAATGCGGCATTAGCCTTCACAGAGAATCCGAGAATCCTACCCCCCGGGCTCCTGCATTCTAGTACATTGTTACACCCTGATGCACAGGCTCTGCATATTGCAGTACACGGTGTTCAAAACAATTGTGCATGGCAGCATGCCAGCGCAATATGTTCTGTGTGACTGGGCCTTTAATGCCTGGATTGTTCTCTCTCTGAGCTGCAGCAGGTCCCCTCCATCTATGTTCCCGGCTCCACCCACCCACTGCAGTTGTCACAGGGAAGTCAAGCTTTGACCATTTGCGTTTTTCATTTATAGTATGCAAAATGGAGAATGCAACAGGAGGAGTGAGACTCCCTTCCTTGGAGGCCCCTGATGAGACTGAGGATGTTGGTGGAGGACTAAACCATGGCAGCGCCCAACCATAATGGAAATACCAGTTCTGGGTTCTTGGCCAATGAACTTTTTGCCTCTCCTCCCTTGATTTCAACATTTCTATCCTTTACCTTTTTAGAGCGCCACCTCCTGGCTCAATTTTTTTTTTGTGTTAACCGTTCTGAAGTTTTTTCTGTTACCTATGTCCCTATTTGGGTGGGGAAGAGGTAGGAACTTCTGTTGTTTTTTTTGGGGGGGGGGGGGGCCTTCTTTCCTTCTCCTTCTCCCTTTTTATTTTTTTTATCTGCCCCTTCTTTTTTCCCCTCTTTTTTTCCTCCTTTTTTTGCCCCTTCTGCTTTTTCCCTATTTCTCTTCCTTTTTTTATTTTTTTTATTTGACCCTTTTTTATTCCCCTCTTTTTTCCTCCTTTTTTTGCCCCTTCTGCTTTTTCTCTATTTCTCTTCCCTTGTTTTTATTGGCCCCTTCTCTTTTCCCCTCTTTTTTCTTCCTTTTTTTGCCCCTTCTGCTTTTTCCCTATTTCTCTTCCTTTTTTAATTTTTTTTATTTGACCCTTTTTTATTCCCTCTTTTTTTTCCTTCTTTTGCCCCTTCTGCTTTCTCCCTATTTCTCTTCTTTTTTTTTTTTTTTTTTTTTTTTTTATTTGCCCCTTCTTTTTTCCCCTCTTTTTTTCTTCCTTTTTTGCCCCTCCTGCTTTTTCCCTATTTCTCTTCCTTTTTTTTTTTTCTTTTTGCCCCCTCTTTTTTTCCTTCTGTTTGTTTCTCCCCTATTTTCCCTCCTTTTTTTTTTTTTCCTTCCAATTGTTTCTCCTTTTTTTTCCTTCCTTTTTGTTTTCCTCATCCTTTTTTTCCCCCCTTTTTTCTACTTCCCTTCTATTTTTATTTTGTCCCTTTTTTTTTTTTTATCCTTTTTTTTTTTTCCTCCTTTCTTTTCTTTCTTTTTTTCTCTTTTTTCCCTCCCCTTTTTTTTGTTTTTTTTCCCTCCCCTTTTCCCTTCCATTTTGTTCTCCCTTTTTTTCTCTCTCTTCCACTTTTTTTTTTTTGTTATGTTTTTTTCTTTTCTTCTTTTTTTTTTGTATTTGGGAGAGAGATTTGGCCTCGCCACTTCCTGTCTAAATGACCTAAATTGACGTGAAGGGAAATTTTGTTATTGGGGACAGAGATTGCAATAGAAGCCCAGTAGAGGTTTCAACTTTTCAGCACTTTATTTAAATCCAACCCCCCCCCCCTCAAAAGTAGGTTTGGGTGACGTTACACTTTATATCTTTGCCACACCAGACCTGGACTTAATTGGGGGGGGCACTGACTGGAGATCAAACCATATGAGCAGCTAAAGCGTGGGGGTACTCCCTAAAGAGGCGGGACTATTCTGTAATGAGCCCCACCCCTTTCTGTCTATGTAATTCTCTTTGGAAGAATGTAATAGAATGTTATAACCGTAGTCAGAGGTGTCATGGTGGTCTCCATGGTTGTCACACCAACCTGTAGAAGTCTGTCCACTTAGTTCATTTCATTTGTGAATTTGCTGTTACAGATTTTGTAAATCTATTTATGTTTTTTATAAAAAAAAAAAAAAGGCGGAGACTGGCGTGTCCGTGTTTCTTCAAAAATTTGTTTCACGCTGAAGTTTATTCTGCTTATATTTGCCTTCCCTGGACATATACACATATATATATATATATACACACAGTATGTTGAAATGCATTTTTTATATATTCCATAATATATATATATGAAAAATATTTTAAAAATATATATTTTGTAAATATATTTAATTTTTTTAACATATATTATGTTATATTATATATATTGTAATTTTAACATACATTTTGTAAATGCATTCCAAAAATGTAGATTACATTTATTTTTAAAGTCATGCAATATATTTGAAAATGTATTTTTAAAAAATATTTTCCATCTTTTGTAATATATATATAAAACGCATTTCAACATACTGTGTGTGTATGTATGTATGTGTGTATTAGAGATGAGCGAATTATTTAAAAATTCGATTCGGCTGATTCGCCGAATTTCAGGAAGAAATTCGATTCGATGCGAATTAATTCGCTACGAAGTTAACTTATAAAAAGGGTTTCTAGGCTTCAGAGAGCCTTTAAATTAGTGCAGAACACTGTACCTTTAATTTAAATGCCCTTGGAGATGAGGAAGGAGAAGGAGAAGGATGAGAAGAAGGAGAAGGAGAAGGATGAGAAGAAGGAGAAGGATGAGAAGAAGGAGAAGGATGAGAAGAAGGAGAAGGAGAAGGATGAGAAGAAGGAGAAGAAGGAGAAGGAGAAGGATGAGAAGAAGGAGAAGGATGAGAAGAAGGAGAAGGAGAAGGATGAGAAGAAGGAGAAGGAGAAGGATGAGAAGATGGAGAAGGAGAAGGATGAGAAGAAGGAGAAGGATGAGAAGAAGGAGAAGGAGAAGGATGAGAAGAAGGAGAAGGATGAGAAGAAGGAGAAGGATGAGAAGAAGGATGAGAAGAAGGAGAAGGATGAGAAGAAGGAGAAGAAGGAGAAGGATGAGAAGAAGGATGAGAAGAAGGAGAAGGATGAGAAGAAGGATGAGAAGAAGGAGAAGGATGAGAAGAAGGAGAAGGAGAAGGATGAGAAGAAGGAGAAGGAGAAGGATGAGAAGAAGGAGAAGGAGAAGGATGAGAAGAAGGAGAAGGAGAAGGATGAGAAGAAGGAGAAGGATGAGAAGAAGGAGAAGGAGAAGGATGAGAAGAAGGATGAGAAGAAGGAGAAGGATGAGAAGAAGAAGGATGAGAAGAAGGAGAAGGATGAGAAGAAGGAGAAGGAGAAGGATGAGAAGAAGGAGAAGGATGAGAAGAAGGAGAAGGAAGAGAAGAAGGAGAAGGATGAGAAGAAGGACAGTTCTGTGACAGTTTCTGTCTATTTCTGACAGTTCTGTGACATTCACTCCATACAGCGGTTGAAACATTGTATCTATTTGTTTCCATAAATGGATCCATAAATGGATTCTCTGCATTCGACGCGAATCGAATTTTTCCTGAAATTTGTATCGAATTCCGGTTCGCCTGGTTCGATTCGCTCATCTCTAGTGTGTATGTATGTATGTAGAAAAGCATTATATATATATATATATATGTTGTGTGACATAAAAAACAATTGCACCCCCCACCATTTTATTCTCTGGGGCATTTTTTGCTTAAAATACGTTTGAGGATTCTAAGTAATTTTCTACCAAAAGGCAGTTTTTTTTCCATGTACGACATAAATGTCAGAATGGTCCTGGGGGTCACGTGTGTAACCTGCTCACCTTCGCGGGTGTGCACGGGCGTATAGTTGCCCTTTTTAGGTTCCAGTCCAGTTTCTCGCGGTGATGACTCGCCACGTCGATGGGACGGAACAAACAGCCGCTGCTGACAAGAGCGTGTTATGTTCTCCTGCTGCTTATGGGGCCCCATTGTTCATCCACGTGGCCCCTTCAGAGTTGGCTCTTTGCTTTGGGAGCGGTGACATGGAAAACAAACACTCAACTGTCACTTTTTTTTTTTACATAACACGGCAGCAATCGCCGGAACACTTCTAGGCAAATATTTCCACTCTGACAGGTGTCTTTTTTTTTTTTCTTTTCTTTTCTTATTGACCGTTTGTGTTCCGAATCCGAGCGTCCTCTCCCATTGGCCGGTGTGCAGGGAGCGAGCCCCCGGCTTACCACTTTGGAAACAACACCGTTCTCTGAAACTAATCGATTTCCATTGATTTCATTGGTCAGTTGGGGGCTTTCACTGGAAACATCACACTAGCTACAACTTTTCAGCCAGGCCGGCTTCTGTGTATCAGAGCTGCCATGCAGAGTCCCGTGTTTGTGCGGAGAGTCCCGTGTTTATGCGGAGAGTCCCATGTTTGTGCGGAGAGTCCCGTGTTTGTGCAGAGTCCCGTGTTTGTGCGCAGAGTCCTGTGTTTGTGCAGAGAGTCCCATGTTTGTGCGGAGAGTCCCATGTTTGTGCGGAGAGCCCCATGTTTGTGGACAGAGTCATGCCTTCCCATCATGGAGATGTCGGCTGATGAGATGACTGTGAAGGGGTGGTGAGGACTTTGACTTGGGTGGGGGTGATTGAGGTATGTAAGGGGAGGAGACTGAGGATTCTTGTATGTAAGGGGAGGAGAGGACTGAGGACTTATATGTAAGGGGAGGGGACTGCAGACTCTATGTAATGGGAGGGGACAGAGGACTCTTATATGTAAGTGGAGGGGACTGAGGACTCTTATATGTAAGGGGAGGGGACTGAGGCCCCTTTATATAAGGGGAGGGGACTGAGGACTCATGTAAGGGGAGGGGACTGCAGACTCTATGTAATGGGAGGGGACAGAGGACTCTTATATGTAAGTGGAGGGGACTGAGGACTCTTATATGTAAGGGGAGGGGACTGAGGCCCCTTTATATAAGGGAGGGGACTGAGGACTCATGTAAGGGGTGGGGACTGAGGACTCTTTTATATGTAAGAGTTCTCATTCCCCTCCCCTTACATACGAGTCCTCAGTCCGCTCCCCTTACATACGAGTCATCAGTCCCCTCCCCTTACATACGAGTCCTCAGTCCGCTCCCCTTACATACGAGTCATCAGTCCCCTCCCCTTACATACGAGTCCTCAGTCCGCTCCCCTTACATACGAGTCATCAGTCCCCTCCCCTTACATACGAGTGCTCAGTCCTCTCCCCTTACATATAAGAGTTCTCATTCCCCTCCCCTTACATACGAGTCCTCAGTCCGCTCCCCTTACATACGAGTCATCAGTCCCCTCCCCTTACATACGAGTCCTCAGTCCTCTCCCTTGCATATAAGGGGAGGGGAATGAGGACTTTTATATGTAAGGAGAGAGGACTGAGGACTCTTTTTATATGTAAGAGTCCTCAGTCCCCTCCCCTTACGTAAGGGGAGGGGACCGGGGACTCTGATGTGAAAAGAGGGGAACTGAGGAAGCTGATGTGAAAAGGGGAGGGAACAGAAGACTCTGATGTGAAAAGGGGAGGAGACGAGAACTCTGATGTGAATGAAGAGGGGATGGAGGCCTCTGATGTGAAAAGGGGGGAGGGGGGAACTGAGGATACTGATGTGAAAGTGGGAGGGGACTGAGAACTCTGCTATAAAAAGGGGAGGGATTTAGGGCCTTTGATGTGATGGGGAGAGACTGAGGACTCTGAAGAGGGGGATGGAGGGCTCTGATGTAAATGAACAGGGGACATAGGGCTCTGATGTGAAAAGGGGGAGGGGATTAAGGACTCTGAAGTGATGGAGGGAGAGTAAGGACTCTGATGTGAAAAGGCGGAGACTGAGGAGTGAAGAGGGGGTGGAGGACTCTGATGTGAAAAGGGGCAGACTGAAGATTCTGTGCAAAGTGGGAGGGGTAGGTGAACTTTGATGTGAAAAGGGGGAGGGGATTAAGGACTCTGAAGTGATGGAGGGAGAGTAAGGACTCTGATGTGAAAAGGCGGAGACTGAGGAGTGAAGAGGGGGTGGAGGACTCTGATGTGAAAGGGGCAGACTGAAGATTCTGTGCAAAGTGGGAGGGGTAGGTGAACTTTGATGTGAAAAGGGGGAGGGGATTAAGGACTCTGATGTGATTTTAGGGGGGACCGAGAACTCTGATGTGAAACGGGGGAGGGAATTGAGGAGGCTAATGTAAAACGGGGAAACTGAGGACTCTGATGTGAAAAGGGGAGGACTGTGGACATAAGGGGGCAGCTGAGTACTCTGACATAAATTAGGGGAAGATTGAGGACTCTGATGTGAATGTTGGGGGGGGCCTCTGATGTGAATGGGGGGACTCTGATGTGAATGTTGGGGGGGGGACTCTGATGTGACAGAAGGACCCCATCTTGTTTTCCAGTGTCCATTCAGCAGTAGTGCTGATTGCACCCCCTAACATACAGATCATCGGGGGGGGTGGGGGGGATCTACAATCACACGGTATAAAGTCTGGATAATATGGAACAGAAAAGTTTAAAAATTTGGGAAACGTTTTAAAAATACAAATAACAGACGGCTTTAGCTTGTGACATGGCAGAGAGATGGGGGGGGGGGGAGGGGTGTTCAAGAGAGATTGATTGACATCTGATGTTTCCGATTGGGTGTGATCAATACTTCCCTGATAGGTGGATGGTGGAGAGGCGCACATTGTATCTCCTGCAGGTTCATTGGTGGCCCTGAAGACTAGAGGGTCCATGGTAATTCTTAGTCTGCCATCTTGTGGAAATGTATGGGTAATGCACCTAAAAAAAAAATCATGATTATGAAATTCGTAAATAAACTTGAAACCCACCTACATCCCACCCCTATACCCTAAACCCCGCCCCTGCAGTTCTACCCTCCCCCTAGCTTCCAGAATTGCAGCTCCACCCTGACTACAATAGCTCCTACAGCCCCATAAAAAAGGGTGAGAAACCCACTTACATCCCACCCCCTATAACCTAACCCTAAAACCCCACCCCTTCCACCCTAAACTCCACCCCTGCAGTTCCACCCTCTCCCAAACACACAAGATTTGCTGCTCCACGTGACTACAATACCTCCTACAGCCCCATAAAAAAGTGAGAAACCCACCTATATCCCACCCCTACAACCTAACCCTAAACCCCACCCCTGCAGTTCCACCCTCTCCCAAACACACAAGATTTGCTGCTCCACGTGACTACAATACCTCCTACAGCCCCATAAAAAAGTGAGAAACCCACCTATATCCCACCCCTACAACCTAACCCTAATCCCCACCCCTGCAGTTCCACCCTAAACCCCGCCTTTGCAGTTCCATCCTCCCCCTAGCTTCCAGAATTGCAGCTCCACCCTGACTACAATAGCTCCTACAGCCCCATAAAAAAAAAGGTGAGAAACCCACTTACATCCCACCCCTATAACCTAACCCTAAACCCCACCCCTGCAGTTCCACCCTCCCGCTAACTGAAGAATATATGGAAAAAAAATTAAAAAAATATTTTTAATATATTTTGTAATATAAAAAAAAAACGCAATTCAACATGCAGTGTGTGTATGTATATATATATATATTTTTTTAAATTTTATTTCATATATTGAATACGGCCAAAATTATAGTATTTCAAATATATGTTGATCTATTTGGGAAGAATATTAAAAAATTATTTTATATATATATATATATATATATATATATATATATTGTGTAAATATTCTTCCCAAATATAAAAAATAAAAATTATATATATATAATTTTTATTTTTTATATTTGGGAAGAATATTTACACAATATCCCGGTCAGTCCTCCTATATATATATATACAGTCAGGTCCATAAATATTGGGACATCGACACAATTCGCCATTTTTGGCTCTATACACCACAATGGATTTGAAATGAAACAAACAAGATGTGCTTTAACTGCAGACTGTCAGCTTTAATTTGAGGGTATTTACATCCAAATCAGGTGAACGGTGTAGGAATTACAAAACTTTCTATATGTGCCTCCCACTTGATAAGGGACCAAAAGTAATGGGACAATTGGCTTCTCAGCTCTTCCATGGCCAGGTGTGTGTTATTCCTTCATTATCCCAATTACAATGAGCAGATAAAAGGTCCAGAGTTCATTTCAAGTGTGCTATTTGCATTTGGAATCTGTTGCTGTCAACTCTCAAGATGAGATCCAAAGAGCTGTCACTATCAGTGAAGCCATCATTAGGCTGAAAAAACAAAACAAACCCATCAGATTGATAGCAAAAACATTAGGCGTGGCCAAAACAACTGTTTGGAACATTCTTAAAAAGAAGGAACGCACCGGTGAGCCCAGCAACACCAAAAGACCCGGAAGACCACGGAAAACAACTGTGGTGGATGACTGAAGAATTCTTTCCCTGGTGAAGAAAACACCCTTCACAACAGTTGGCCAGATCAAGAACACTCTCCAGGAGGTAGGTGTATGTGTGTCAAAGTCAACAATCAAGAGAATATTTCACCAGAGTGAATACAGAGGGTTCACCACAAGATGGAAACCATTGGTGAGCCTCAAAAACAGGAAGGCCAGATTAGAGTTTGCCAAACGACATCTAAAAAAAGCCTTCACAGTTCTGGAACAACATCCTATGGACAGATGAGACCGACATCAACTTGTACCAGAGTGATGGGAAGAGAAGAGTATGGAGAAGGAACTGCTCATGATCCTCAGCATACCACCTCATCAGTGATCATGGTGGTGGTAGTGTCATGGCGTGGGCATGTATGGCTGCCAATGGAACTGCTTCCCTTGTATTTATTGATGATGTGACGGCTGACAGAAGCAGCCGGATGAATTGTGAAGTGTTTCGGGAATATTATCGGCTCATATTCAGCCAAATGCTTCACAACTCATTGGACGCTTCACAGTGCAGATGGACAATGACCCAAAGCAGACTGCAAAAGACACCAAAGAGTTTTTTAAGGGAAAGAAGTGGAATGTTATGCAATGGCCAAGTCAATCACCTGACCTGAATCCGATTGAGCATTTCACTTGCTGAAGACAAAACTGAAGGCAAAATGCCCCAAGAACAAGCAGGAACTGAAGACAGTTGCAGTAGAGGCCTGGCAGAGCATCACCAGGGATGACACCCGGCGTCTGGTGATGTCTATGCGCTCCAGACTTCAGGCTGTCATTGACTGCAAAGGATTTGCAATCATGTATTAAAAAGTGATAGTTTGATTTATGATTATTATTCTGTCCCATTACTTTTGGTCCCTTAACAAGTGGGAGGCACATATGCAAACTGTTGTAATTCCTACACAGTTCACCTGATGTGGATGTAAATACCCTCAAATTAAAGCTGACAGTCTGCAGTTAAAGTACATCTTGTTTGTTTCATTTCAAATCCATTGTGGTGTATAGAGCCAAAAATGTTAGAATTGTGTCGATGTCCCAATATTTATGGACCTGACTGTATATATATATATATATATATATTATAATTTTTTAATATTCTTCCCAAATAGATCAACATATATTTGAAATACTACAATTTTGGCCGTATTCAATATATTAAATAAAATTAAAAAAATTTATATGTATATATTATTATTTATTTTTTTTATATTGAATACGGCCAAAATTGTAGTATTTCAAATATATGTTGATCTATTTGGGAAGAATATTAAAAAATTATAATATATATATATATATATATATTATATATATATATATATATATATATATATATATATAGGAGGACTGACCGGGATATTGTGTAAATATTCTTCCCAAATATAAAAAATAAAAATTATATATATATATATATATATATATATATATTTATATATATATATATATATATATATATATATTATTTTATTTATATATATATGTATATATATATATATATATTTTTTTTTTTTTCTTCCATGTGGGAAAGGAAGAAGTTCCATAGCAGTTATCAGGTTACAACTACATTCAAAATCCAGGTTGGGGTGGGGGGGTATCTTAACTTACAGAATATTCTAGCAGGTTAGTTGACTTTCCAGTAGCAAATAAAGGGTGGAATATGAATTTTGGATGGAGTGACCCTTAAACTCTCAAGAAAAATGTTCCAAAACCTAACTAGATACTGGAAGATTTTATCCTGAATTCTAGGATTTTCTGGATTAATGTTGGAGGAAGAAGCTTTGGTGAGTTTGCACTGCTGCTTACTCGGCAACAGCAGCATAAATGTAAACATTTGTAAACTCTGCATTGTTTCAGCCAGTTCTGAATCCAGATCTTTATTTCCCTCTGCAAGGACAGGTTCTCTTTATGAATGAACAATGTTTTATTGAACAGTTTCCCATCTGCAGAGTAATCGGGGGGGGGGGGGGGGGGTTGAGGGACACACACAGTGGCAGGGCTGTGTCCCATCAGAAGATGCGGTTAGTTTTCTGTTGGCTCGCTGCCTCTGAAGGGTCCCGGTCACGGTTTTGCTTCCTTATTTCCCTCCTGAACAGAAGAAGATTTTTTTGTTTTTTATTTTTGTCAGTTGAAGCGACTCCCATGGTGTCAGTGATTGTGCAACGCAGGAGGAGAATGAGACGTGTTCTGCCGGCAGGAAGGATTGTTTACGGAACAAAGTGCCATTTATTGCTGCAAAATAAAATGTTTACATTGTATAAAGAGTGATAGGAGAGAGGGAGGACTGACCGGGGTGAGGAGGAGGACTGACCGGGGTGAGGAGGAGGACTGACCGGGGTGAGGAGGAGGACTGATCGGGGTGAGGAGGGAGGACTGATCGGGATGAGGAGGAGGACTGACCGGGGTGAGGAGGAGGACTGATCGGGATGAGGAGGAGGACTGACCGGGGTGAGGAGGAGGACTGACCGGGGTGAGGAGGGAGGACTGATTGGGATGAGGAGGAGGACTGACCGGGGTGAGGAGGAAGACTGACGGGATGAGGAGGAGGACTGACCGGGGTGAGGAGGAGGACTGATCGGGATGAGGAGGAGGACTGACCGGGGTGAGGAGGAAGACGGATGAGGAGGAGGACTGACCGGGATGAGTAGGAAGACTGACGGGATGAGGAGGAGGACTGACGGGATGAGGACGAAGACTGATCAGGATGAGGAGGAGGTCTGATCGGGATGAGGAGGAGGACTGACCGGGAGGAGGAGGGAGGACTGATTGGAAGGAGTAGGAAGACTGACGGGATGAGGAGGAGGACTGACGGGATGAGGAGGAGGACTGATCGGGATGAGGAGGAGGACTGACGGGATGCGGAGGAGGACTGACGGGATGAGGAGGAAGACTGATAGGATGAGGACTGATTGGGATGAGGAGGAGGACTGACCGGGATGAGGAGAACTGATCGGGATGAGGAGGAGGACTGATCAGGATGAGGAGGAGAACTGACGGGATGAGGAGGAAGACTGATCGGGATGAGGAGGAGGAGGAAGACTGACCAGGATGAGGAGGAAGACAGATGGCTAACTAAACCATCAGGGGTCCTATTCCTTCTGTACTTCACCCAAAAAATGAAAAAAATGTTTAATATGACATTAATTTTTTTCAATTCCTTCATTCAGCGGCGGGGGAAGGGGGGGGGGGCAACTAAGGGGGCTTCAGATGTTGCAGAAGTCCTACCCAACCCCATCCTCTGTAGCTGGGGGTCCCCAAACTAAGACTCTCTACAAGATTTTATGTGGCCCCCGGCTAGGGTCCGTGGCCTGTCTCTGTCCACAGATTGAAGACTCAGATTAGCAGAGGCTGCCTATGGTCTTTGCTTTGACCTGATGTAAGGGGAGACTCTGATGGGCACTCTGATGTAAGGGGGACTCTGGGGATTCTGATGTAAGGGGGGACTCTGAGGATTCTGATGTAAGGGGGACTCTGGGGATTCTGATGTGAGGGGGACTATGGGGATTCTGATGTAAGGGGGACTCTGGGGATTCTGATGTAAGGGGGGACTCTGAGGATTCTGATGTAAGGGGGGACTCTGTGGATTCTGATGTAAGGGGGGACCCCAGAGTAACAGGGACTGTCATGGGGCCTCTGATGATGCTATTGAAAGAGAGGCTGTGATGAAAGGTCTGATGTAAGGGGGAACTCTGGGTACTCTGATGTAGGGTGGGACTCTGGGGATTCTGATGTAAGGGGGGATTCTGATGTAAGGGGGAACTCTGATATAAGGGGGATTCTGATGGGAACCCTGATGATCCTGTTGAAAGAGGAGCTATGATGAAAGGTCTGATGTAAGGGGGACTCTGGGGATTCTAATATAAGGGGGATTCTGATGGGAACCTTGATGTTCCTATGATAAGGGGGAGTTTGATGAGGGCTTTGATGTAAGGAGGGACTTTAAAGTAAGGGGGACTCAGATGGGGAATATGATATAAGGGGGAACTCTGATGTAAAGGGACTCCAAAATAACAGGGACTGTCATGGGGCCCCTGATGGTCCTATTGAAAGAGGGGCTGTGATGAAAGGTCTGATGTAAGGGGGACTCTGGGGATTCTGATGTAAGGGGGACTCTGGGGATTCTGATGTAAGGGGGACTCTGGGGATTCTGATGTAAGGGGGACTCTGATGGGGAGCTGCCAAGGCATGCTGGAACTTTTAGTTCTAAACAGACAGAGATCTACTGATCTGTATGGTGATTGGAATTCTGAACAAATCCTTCCTCAGTTCAGGGAGTTGGAAATTTTCAGCCGTTCCATGATCCACAGCAGACCATTGAGGCCGGGTTGTGGTCATGTCACGTTTCCAGTGAGTAATGCTGACAGGTTTTTGTTCCTTCATGTTCTGCTGAGCCGTCCCTGTCAGAGGAGAGACCGAAAATCCTGTGTCATCAATCTGTGTAGGGGGGAGTCTGAGCGACAAATGGGGAACATGTCTGTGCAATATGAATGTATAATAATAAGGGACATTAGAGCGTCAGCTCCTCTGGTACAGAGACTGATGTGACTGTGGGGGAGGGGACATTAGAGTGTAAGCTCCTCCTGGTACAGAGACTGATGGGACTGTGGGGGAGGGGACATTAGAGCGTCAGCTCCTCTGGTACAGAGACTGATGGGACTGTGGGGGAGGGGACATTAGAGTGTAAGCTCCTCCTGGTACAGAGACTGATGGGACTGTGGGGGAGGGGACATTAGAGTGTAAGCTCCTCCTGGTACAGAGACTGATGGGACTGTGGGAGAGGAGACATTAGAGTGTCAGCTCCTCCTGGTACAGAGACTGATGTGACTGTGGGGGAGGGGACATTAGAGCGTAAGCTCCTCCGGTACAGACTGATGTGACTGTGGGGGAGGGGACATTAGAGTGTAAGCTCCTCTGTACAGAGACTGATGTGACTGTGGGGGAGGGGACATTAGAGCGTAAGCTCCTCTGGTACAGAGACTGATGTGACTGTGGGGGAGGGGACATTAGAGCGTAAGCTCCTCTGGTACAGAGACTGATGTGACTGGGGGGGAGGGGACATTAGAGCGTAAGCTCCTCTGGTACAGAGACTGATGTGACTGTGGGGGAGGGGACATTACAGTGTAAGCTCCTCTGGTACAGAGACTGATGTGATTGTGGGGGAGGGGACATTAGAGTGTCAGCTCCTCTGGTACAGAGACTGATGTGACTGGGGGGGAGGGGACATTAGAGTGTAAGCTCCTCTGGTACAGAGACTGATGTGACTGTGGGGGAGGGGACATTAGAGTGTAAGCTCCTCTGGTACAGAGACTGATGTGACTGTGGGGGAGGGGACATTAGAGTGTAAGCTCCTCTGGTACAGAGACTGATGGGACTACGGGGGAGGGGGCATTAGAGTGGTAAGCTCCTCTGGTACAGAGACTGATGGGACTGTGGGGGAGGGGACATTAGAGTGTAAGCTCCTCTGGTACAGAGACTGGCTTAATGTTCTCTATACAGCACTTTGGACCACGTTGGAGATGTTCTTGGACCTTCTCCTCCACAATTGTGGGAGGACGCTCACATATATATATATATATTTTTGCAATCTCTGTTTTGCGGTTTTTGCTGCACTTGATTTATCTCGACCAATGACAACCATTGCACAAGTCTCCATCGAAGCCGTCAATGTGTTTCCTGCTTCTTAAAGCTTGAAGCAGCACAAAGAACCTTCACATTGCTTCCTGAAATTGCAAAAGGTCCATTGCTCATCAGCCATCGGGAGTGGGTGACGGGAACAAATCCTCAACACCACCAAAAACGTTCTTCCCCTATCTAGCATCCAATGCTCTGATCGGACGCCATTTCAAGGAATTAAACATTTTTTTCTAGGAGATCTAGGAGACCCTCATGAGCCTGCCATGGCTGAAGTAGACCTGGACTACCTTGCCAACGTGACCACTGGTGGCTTTGTGGTCAGCACTGAGAGCTATGATGTAGAAGAGATCTTCCTTTGCATCAAAACGGAAAGCAATACATTTGGAGAAGCGATTGTCCCCGTCTTCTTCTACCTAATCTTCACCATAAGCTTGCTGGGGAACGGCCTGATTTTGTTCCTGCTCTTGAAATTTGAAAACGTCAAGACGGTGACCAACTTATTTATCCTCAACTTGGTGATCTCGGACTTGCTGTTTACATTTTCGCTCCCATTTTGGGGATATTACCAAAACCATGAATGGATCTTCGGAGATGGTCTGTGCAAGGTGGTCCCATCCATCTTTTACATTGGATTTTACAGCAGCATCCTATTCCTGACCATGATGACCGTCGATCGCTACATGGCCGTCGTCCATGCCATCTATGCCGCCAGGACCAGGAAACTCGTGTACGTCTACTTGGCGAGCGCCGTCATCTGGGCGATAAGCCTGTTGTCGACCATTCCCAAATTAATCTTGTATGGAACGAGGAGTGATAACTTATACGGGAATCTCTGTGTGGAGACTGGTTATGATGAGAAAACGATCCAATGGTGGAAGATGGTAGGGTACTGTCAACAGCTGGTCATGTTCTTCTTGATACCATTGGTCGTCATCCTCTACTGCTACACGTTGATCGTTGTCAAGCTGTACCGTACCAAAATGCACAACAAGGACAAAGCCGTCAAGCTGATCCTCCTCATCGTGTTGGCCTTCTTTATTTGCTGGACCCCATTCAACGCCGCCCTCTTCATCAAAGCTCAGCACCTTTACCAAGGTAACAACTGCGACGACAACATTGACAAGGTCTACCTCGTCTGCCGAAACATCGCCTATTTCCATTGCTGCATCAACCCCTTTTTCTACACCTTTGTCGGCACCAAGTTCCGGCACCATTTGGCCACTATGTTCAGCAACTGGATCAGGTGCGGCCTGAGGTACAGGCACTCCAGCCTGAGCAGTAAGATCAGCGAATATTCCCCGCAGACCATTTACGAATAAATAGACTTTATGAAGAACAATGGCAGTTGGCAACGGCAGTAACCTCTTAGCTTTTTTGGGGTTAAGGATACATGAGAAATTTTTTTTTTTTCTTTTTTACATCTTGAATTACTATATCTTTGTTTAGCTTAATGAAGCTCGCTAAATGCCTGCCAAACGCTTGTTAGAGCTTGTACTGCTCTTTGTATATTGGTATGTCCCCACAGACTTTAACTGAAGGCTGCTTTTGAGGGCTTCAGACTGCCTTTGAGGGCTTCAGGCTGCTTTGAGGACTCCAGGCTCTTTTGAGGGATTTATGGTGCTTTGAGGGCTTCAGCCTGCCTTTGAGGGCTTCAGGCTGCTTTTGAGGGCTTCAGGTTGCTTTTGAGGGCTCCAGGCTCTTTTGAGAACTTCATAGTGCTTTGAGGGCTCCAGACTGTTTTGAGGGCTTCAGGCTGCTTTAGAGGGCTTCAGACTGCCTTTGAGGGCTTCAGGCTGCTTTAGAGGGCTTCAGGCTGCTTTATAGGGCTTCAGACTGCCTTTGAGGGCTTCAGACTGCTTTGAGGGCTCCAGGCTGCTTTGAGGGCTTCATGGTGCTTTTGAGTGCTTCATGGTGCTTTGAGGGCTTCAGACTGCTTTGAGGGCTTCAGGTTGCTTTAGAGGGCTTCAGGCTGCTTTAGAGGGCTTCAGACTGCCTTTGAGGGCTTCAGACTGCTTTTGAGGGCTTCAGGTTGCTTTGAGGGCTTCAGGCTGCTTTACAGGGCTTCAGACTGCCTTTGAGGGCTTCAGACTGCTTTGAGGGCTCCAGGGTGCTTTGTGGGCTTCATGGTGCTTTTGAGTGCTTCATGGTGCTTTGAGGGCTTCAGACTGCTTTGAGGGCTTCAGGCTGCATTAGAGGGCTTCAGACTGCCTTTGAGGGCTTCAGGCTGCTTTAGAGGGCTTCAGGCTGCTTTATAGGGCTTCAGACTGCCTTTGAGGGCTTCAGACTGCTTTGAGGGCTCCAGGCTGCTTTGAGGGCTTCATGGTGCTTTTGAGTGCTTCATGGTGCTTTGAGGGCTTCAGACTGCTTTGAGGGCTTCAGGCTGCTTTAGAGGGCTTCAGGCTGCTTTAGAGGGCTTCAGACTGCCTTTGAGGGCTTCAGACTGCTTTTGAGGGCTTCAGGTTGCTTTGAGGGCTTCAGGCTGCTTTACAGGGCTTCAGACTGCCTTTGAGGGCTTCAGACTGCTTTGAGGGCTCCAGGGTGCTTTGAGGGCTTCATGGTGCTTTTGAGTGCTTCATGGTGCTTTGAGGGCTTCAGACTGCTTTGAGGGCTACAGGCGGCTTTTGAGTGCTTCAGACTGCTTTTGAGGGCTTCAGGCTGCTTTGTGGGCTTCAGGCTGCTTTGAGGGGTTCAGACTGCTTTTGAGGGCTTCAGACTGCTTTGAGGGCTTCAGTCTGCCTTTGAGGGCTCCAGGCTGCTTTTGAGGGCTTCAGACTGCTTTAAGGGCTTTTTGAATGTTTTCTGAATATGATACCCTCATGCTAGGTTGTATGAGCTTAATTTAAAAAAACTGTACCTGGGGTTTAGCTCATGGCCACCCAGTACTGATCTGTGGGTTATGGAGAGATTCTGGGGGGCTTCAATCACCCCTGACCTCAGCAGATGAATTATAATGACCATGCAAGGGGGGGCGGACTCAGCGACTCAAAAGAAGCAAAAGAAGGGGCAGATGCCTCTAAATATCAATTTTGGAGAGACTGTCCCTTTAAGTGGGTCTGCTTCTGTAATTTTTAAAGGGCCAGTACATTAAAATGTACAAAAGTGATTGCTAATCACAGCAACTAAGTTTGCACATATAGCCACACCCAATCATAGGGTTGCCACGCCCACTTTTTTTTACTGCATTACTCTCCTTGTCACACCCACAGAAGTTTTTAGCCACACCCAATAATAGTTAGCAACGCCTGCTTTCCGCTGCTGTACTCTCCTTGTGCTGCAGTCCGTCTGCTCACCAGGACGTTCTTTTTTTTTTCTAAGGTTGGGAGGATTTTTTTTGAGGATTGTATTTGAGATGAAGGGAGTTAAAGGTTTAAGCAGGGGCGGACTGACCATTTGGAAACTCGGGCACTGCCCGAGGGCCCGGGGTCAGTAGGGGGCCCCATGAGATGCCCCTAGTACCTTTTTCATAGTTTTTGAGTTTGGGCAAGGACATAGGGGCCCCATGATCCCCTATTGCTCGGGGGCCCCATGAGTTGTCAGTCCCCCCCTGGGTTCAAGAACCACATTTGTGCACGGTGCTATCGTGCGTTTATGTCGGGCGTTTAGGCAGCTCACTGGAATCAATGGGCTGCCAATGGGCTGGAAGGTCCCAAAATTTCAAACCCAATACATGGCCCTGCTCTGCAATGCATGCGCATCACCTTAGAGCAGGGGTGTCAAACCGGCGGCTCTCCAGCTGTTGCGAAACTACAAGTCCCATCATGCCTCTGGCTTTGGGAGTCATGCTTGTAGCTGTCAATCTTGCAATGCCTCATGGGACTTGTAGTTTGGCAACAGCTGGAGGGCCACCAGTTTGACGCCCGTGCCTTAGAGCAATGGGATGCCATTCAAAATGGAGTGCATCTAACCAGGGGCGGACTGACCATTTGGAAACTCGGGCACTGCCCCAGGGCCCGAGGTCAGTAGGGGGCCCCATGAGATGCCCCTTTTACCTTTTTCATAGGCTTTTTTGAGTTTGGGCAAGGACACAGGGGCCCCATGATCCCCTATTGCCCGGGGGCCCCATGAGTTGTCAGTCCGCCCCTGCATCTAACACACGTTGCCACACAATGTAATGCATAGATGGACCCATACTGAAGCAAAGATGGAGATCTGCTCCTGGGGAAAAAAAATCAGCTGTCATCCCCGTGTCCTGACAGGTCCTCTTTGAGGCCATCTCTTGATTTGGCAATCTCCATGGCATTCAGCAAAATCAATGTCAATGTGATGATTAAATGTGAAATATAAACCTCATTTTTGGATGTTTTTTATACTTTTCAGGGAAAATCAAAGTCATTGTTTGTGTTTTAGATTTCACGTTTCACTGTTTTCAGTCTGAGCGAACTTTTGATCAGACGCAGAATTCAAAGCGATCTTCCTTTTGTTGGTTGCGTGCAGAAAACAAAATTAGAAATGTCGATGTTTGGAGGTCGAAATTTTGTATTATGATTTATTAAAGGATATTTCTTTTGAAACCGCAAAATGACTTCCTCTATTTCCTTTGTTGTGGATACAAATAAGACGTCAGTGTAAACGTTTCATGTATTGCTACATTGTGTCCAGCGCTGGATACATAGGAATTATACCATCGCTACATTGTGTCCAATGCTGGATACACATTATTTATACCATTGCTACATTGTGTCCAACGCTGGATACATAGGAATTATACCATTGCTACATTGTGTCCAACGCTGGATACATGTTATTTATACCATTGTTACATTGTGTCCAACGCTGGATACACATTATTTATACCATTGTTACATTGTGGCCAACGCTGGATACATAGGAATTATACCATCGCTACATTGTGTCCAATGCTGGATACATAGGAATTATAACATTGCTACATTGTGTCCAACGCTGGATACATAGGAATTATACCATTGCTACATTGTGTCCAGCGCTGGATACATGTTATTTATACCATTGCTACATTGTGTCCAGCGCTGGATACATAGGAATTATACCATCGCTACATTGTGTCTGTGACGGAACATGGCGTCTGACCGCAGCCCTTCTCACCAACCACGCTGTAACTTGCGTAACAATGCCACTCTCAGCTGCACCCTGCACAAAGATTTTCCAGCTCGCGGGACTACAATCTATGTGCCAGCAGCCTGAGAGCGATGGTTACTGGGTCAGGTTAATTGTGCAATTAACCCTTCACACTGCCACCACAGAGAAGGAAGAAACTCACAAATCCCAGCAACAACACTATGATATCAGCATAAGCGTCTGCAACACACACTGTCCCCACAGACAGGGATATTCTGGATATTACACACAGGAACACTCTTCCAGGGACAGGGATATCAGAGGATTATATATACAGGAACACTCTTCCAGGGACAGGGATATCAGAGGATTATATATACAGGAACACTCTTCCAGGGACAGGGATATCGGAGGATTATTACACACAGGAACACTCTTCCAGGGACAGGGATATCGGAGGATTATTACACACAGGAACACTCTTCCAGGGACAGGGATATCAGAGGATTATTACATACAGGAACACTCTTCCAGGGACAGGGATATCAGAGGATTATATATACAGGAACACTCTTCCAGGGACAGGGATATCAGAGGATTATTACACACAGGAACACTCTTCCAGGGACAGGGATATCAGAGGATTATATATACAGGAACACTCTTCCAGGGACAGGGATATCGGAGGATTATTACACACAGGAACACTCTTCCAGGGACAGGGATATCAGAGGATTATTACATACAGGAACACTCTTCCAGGGACAGGGATATCAGAGGATTATATATACAGGAACACTCTTCCAGGGACAGGGATATCGGAGGATTATTACATACAGGAACACTCTTCCAGGGACAGGGATATTCAGGATATTACACACAGGAACACTCTTCCAGGGACAGGGATATCGGAGGATTATTACACACAGGAACACTCTTCCAGGGATAGGGATATCGGAGGATTATTACACACAGGAACACTCTTCCAGGGACAGGGATATCAGAGGATTATTACACACAGGAACACTCTTCCAGGGACAGGGATATCAGAGGATTATTACATACAGGAACACTCTTCCAGGGACAGGGATATCAGAGGATTATTACACACAGGAACACTCTTCCAGGGACAGGGATATCAGAGGATTATTACACACAGGAACACTCTTCCAGGGACAGGGATATTCAGGATATTACACACAGGAACACTCTTCCAGGGACAGGGATATCGGAGGATTATTACACACAGGAACGCTCTTCCAGGGACAGGGATATTCAGGATATTACACACAGGAACACTCTTCCAGGGACAGGGATATCAGAGGATTATTACACACAGGAACACTCTTCCAGGGACAGGGATATTCAGGATATTACATACAGGAACACTCTTCCAGGGACAGGGATATCGGAGGATTATTACACACAGGAACACTCTTCCAGGGACAGGGATATCAGAGGATTATTACATACAGGAACACTCTTCCAGGGACAGGGATATCAGAGATTACATACAGGAGCACTCTTCCAGGGACCGGGATATTCAGGATATTACACACAGAAACACTCTTCCAGGGACAGGGATATCGGAGGATTATTACACACAGGAACGCTCTTCCAGGGACAGGGATATTCAGGATATTACATACAGGAACACTCTTCCAGGGACAGGGATATCGGAGGATTATTACATACAGGAACACTCTTCCAGGGACAGGGATATCAGAGATTACATACAGGAGCACTCTTCCAGGGACCGGGATATTCAGGATATTACACACAGAAACACTCTTCCAGGGACAGGGATATCGGAGGATTATTACACACAGGAACGCTCTTCCAGGGACAGGGATATTCAGGATATTACAAACAGGAACACTCTTCCAGGGACAGGGATATCAGAGGATTATTACACACAGGAACACTCTTCCAGGGACAGGGATATTCAGGATATTACACACAGGAACACTCTTCCAGGGACAGGGATATCAGAGGATTAATACATACAGGAACGCTCTTCCAGGGACAGGGATATTCAGGATATTACACACAGGAACACTCTTCCAGGGACAGGGATATCAGAGGATTATTACACACAGGAACACTCTTCCAGGGACAGGGATATTCAGGATATTACACACAGGAACACTCTTCCAGGGACAGGGATATTCAGGATATTACACACAGGAACACTCTTCCAGGGACAGGGATATCAGAGGATTATTACATACAGGAACACTCTTCCAGGGACAGGGATATCGGAGGATTATTACATACAGGAACACTCTTCCAGGGACAGGGATATCGGAGGATTATTACATACAGGAGCACTCTTCCAGGGACAGGGATATCAGAGGATTATTACACACAGGAACACTCTTCCAGGGACAGGGATATCAGAGGATTATATATACAGGAACACTCTTCCAGGGACAGGGATATCAGAGGATTATTACACACAGGAACACTCTTCCTGAGGCCTAACAAGATGGCTGTTACGTACAGCGTCCATTTCTCCACTTCATAATCGTCACACCTCCCCTCTCAGGTGGTTGCATGGGAGGGAACTGCCATTTCCCTCCTGACGCAACTGACTCCTTCTGGCTCGACCTGTCTTGATAACCCATCAGCATTGCCCTTCTTATGCTGTATGGGGAAATCGCTGAAGAATTGGGCTCCACCAAAGTAGTTTGCCGTTCTCCCCAGCAACACTCTTCCCAGTTCTCCCCAGTAACACTCTTCCCAGTTCTCCCCAGTAACACTGTTCCCAGTTCTCCCCAGTAACACTCTTCCCAGTTCTCCCCAGCAACACTCTTCCCAGTTCTCCCCAGCAACACTCTTCCCAGTTCTCCCCAGTAACACTCTTCCCAGTTCTCCCCAGCAACACTCTTCCCAGTTCTCCCCAGTAACACTCTTCCTAGTTCTCCCCAGTAACACTCTTCCCAGTTCTCCCCAGTAACACTCTTCCCAGTTCTCCCCAGTAACACTCTTCCCAGTTCTCCCCAGCAACACTCTTCCCAGTTCTCCCCAGTAACCAGCTCAGAGGATTGTGATCGGTGATCACCGTAAAGTGCCGCCCATGAAGGTACATTTGCAACTTCTAGAGAGCCCACACAATCGCGAGACACTCTTTTTCGATCGTGGCGTATGCTACCTCCCTGGGGAGCGGCTCCGGCTCGGGTAGAGGATGGGATGTTCCTCTCCTGCACCATCCACCTGGTTTAGGACTGCACCCAATCAGGGGCGGACTGACCATTTGGAAACTCGGGCGCTGCCCGAGGGCCCGGGGTCGGTAGGGGGCCCCATGAGGTGCCCCTGGTACCTTTTTCATAGGCTTTTTTGAGTTTGGGCAAGGACACAGGGGCCCCATGATCCCCTATTGCCTGGGGGCCCCATGAGTTGTCAGTCCACCCCTGCACCCAATCCATATGCCGAGGCATCCGTCTGCACTAGCAAATGGCGGGTGAAGTCTGGAGCCTGTAGCACAGAGGCGCCGGCCAGGGCCTCCTTCAAGGCCTGAAATGCCTTCTCACAATCTGGTGTCCAAGACACCACCTTGGGGAGTTTCTTTTTGGTCAGGTCAGTCAAAGGTTTTGCCAGGCTTCTATAGCTACATACAAACTTCCTATAGTAGCCAGCTGTCCCCAGGAATCACATGACCTGCTTTTTGGTTTGAGGGATAGGCCAGGCCAGGATGGCCTCCACCTTTCCTTTCTCAGGTCCCAGGGTTCCTCCTCCTACCTGGTGTCCCAAATACTGGACATCCGTCATGCCTATCTGACACTTACTGGGTTTGACAGTCAGATTAGCGGCTGTCAGTTTGTCCGGAACCTGTTTCAGATGCACCAGGAGATCCACCATGTTCTTCCCAGGTGGGGCTCAACACGGTGATGTCGTCCAGGTAGACTACTGCAAAGGGTTTCAGCCCCTCCAGCAAATCATTCATGACTCTCTGAAAGACAGCTGGGGCATTCTTCGTCCCAAATGGCATTACGGTGAATTCAAACAAGCCGAATGGGGTGAATGTGAATTCGTTGGGAATTCGACCCATGTATGGCCTGTGTAAGTGACTCAGTAGTGTGCACTGACCCTTCGTTGGAATTCGTTCGGAATTCGACCCGTGTATGACCTGCATAAGTCGCGTGACCCAGTAGTGTGAACCAACCCTTAAGGAACTTCCATAAACCTTCAGGGGCCATATAAAGTCCACCAAAAGACCCCTTAATGTTGCCACTCTATTGACTTCAATAAATTTTTGCCAAAATGGTCAAATTTCACCCAAATCTCCCAATTTTCCACAAAAATGTTGAGGAAATGAAAACTCTTAATTTCACTCATCCCTAACCCAGTATGTTTTCAGGGTGGGGTGTGGGGAGAGGACAAGCAGCCCAGAGGAAGCCCCGAACCAGGGGTGGACTGACAACTCATGGGGCCCCTGGGCAATTGGGGATCATGGGGCCCCTGTGTCCTTGCCCACACTCAAAACACACCCAATAAAGCCCATAAAAATGTACCAGGGGCATTTTATGGGGCCCCCTACTGACCCCGGGCCCTCGGGAATGGTCAGTCCGCCCCTGCCCTGAACCCACGATGGGACCATACACAGTGGCCCTGGTGAAAACCAACTCCATGACCTCGGTGCTCCAACACATTCCTGTCCAGCTGCTCACAGGTCCTCCATAGTGCTGACAAATGGTGGGGTAGTATGAGCAATGTTCCCTTTAGTCGAATATTTATTATTGTTGGTAATTTTTTAGATAAGTGGTGGGATGAATCAAAGCGACTTCTAACCTCCTGGTTCCCCATTTGCACTTCCCCTTCATCACAGCGATCTGTAGTAGATTTCAGATGTCCTTCCGTGACCTTCAATGTCTCTCCCGACCCTCCGAATTTGTTGGCTCTGTAAATCTTTTTATAGTTTCTGCAAGTCGGCAAATGTGTAAGATTCCCCGGAATTGGCGTGTTTACATCGTAACCCACAGACCTGAGATGTCGTAATATTTTGAATATTGAGCCAGTCACATCAGTCTCTGTACCAGAGGAGCTTACACTGTAATGTCCCCTCCCCCACAGTCCCATCAGTCTCTGTACCAGAGGAACTTACACTCTAATGTCCCCTCCCCCACAGTCACATCAGTCTCTGTACCAGAGGAGCTTACACTGTAATGTCCCCTCCCCCACAGTCCCATCAGTCTCTGTACCAGAGGAGCTTACACTCTAATGTCTCCTCCCCCACAGTCACATCAGTCTCTGTACCTGAGGAGCTGACGCTCTAATGTCCCCTCCCCCCCAGTCACATCAGTCTCTGTACCTGAGGAGCTGACGCTCTAATGTCCCCTCCCCCCACAGTCCCATCAGCCTCTGCACCAGAGGAGCTGACGCTCCAATGTCCCCTCCCCCACAGTCCCATCAGTCTCTGTACCAGAGGAGCTTACACTCTAATGCCCCCTCCCCCACAGTCCCATCAGTCTCTGTACCAGAGGAGCTTACACTCTAATGCCCCCTCCCTCACAGTCCCATCAGTCTCTGTACCAGAGGAGCTTACACTCTAATGTCCCCTCCCCCACAGTCCCATCAGTCTCTGTACCAGAGGAGCTTACACTCTAATGCCCCCCTCCCCCACAGTCACACAGTATTATTATATACATTTATATAGCTCTGACCTATACTGTAGGGTTGTACAGAGAACACTGAACCAGTCACCAGAAGAGCTTCCGCTCTAATGTCCCCTCCCCCACAGTCCCATCAGTCTGTGTACCAGAGGAGCTTCCGCTCTGCACCAGAGAGGTTGTGCTGCAGTTGCTCTCCCTCTCCAGACACTAGGGGGCCAGGCCTGCTCGCCTGGCCCCAGAAACATGGCCTCTTCTGGGCTAGGCTCAGACCATGCTCCCTCTGAGGGACCCAGCTTGCCTTCCCATACTTCACCAGCACCTGAAGACCTTGGCTGTGGCCCTAAAAGTGGGGAATCCCTCCCTGTCTTTAGAGAGCGGGTTGCTGATTATCTGGTGAGAATCGCAAAGGAGGAGGAAAAGTTGGTGAGTCTGAAAACTGACTACAAGAAAAAGAAAGTTCTCCATGACAAGTCATGGAGCAGCAAGAGGCAGAGCATGAAGCCGGAGATGAAGGGTTTGGAGGACGTCATGGAGCAGCAAGAGGCAGAGTATGAAGCCGGAGATGAAGGGTTTGGAGGACGTCATGGAGCAGTAAGAGGCAGAGCATGAAGCCGGAGATGAAGGGTCTGGAGGTCGCCATTAAGAAGCAGCAGAATCTGGTAAAGACGCTGAAGGAGAAGAGCGGAGCTTTCAGAGAAAAGTTCCGGAATGAGGAAAGGTTCAGGAAGATGAAGGGAGACTCCGGTAAGGATCCAGCATCGGCGGTGGCAGTACGGGTGGAGAGTGAGGAGGGGGTCCTGGATGCTGCCCCTGCTATCCCATCCACCTCAGGATCTGCTTCCCTGGAGGAAATGTCAGCCTCTGCCCCCCTCCCTCCACAGCAAGCTGGAGGAACAGCACAGGAGGTAGAGGAATATGGTGGAGGGCTGCTAAAGTACATTGAGGAATTGGAGTCTTCCCTAATTGGAAGAACTTTCCGCTTTTCTGAGGACTCTGAGGATGAAGATGACGGTGAGGACTCTGTACCTGGTCCTGTAAAGGAGAAATAACAGAAAAGCCGCGCTTTATTAAAAGTGCCAGTTTGGACTCCAGTGTGGACAGCCATGTGCACTGCAGTGTTTTGGAGGGAAATCCTCCTGTGTGTGCACAGAGCTCTGCGGGGAAGATGGCTGCTGTGCCTGCAGGACTGCACTCTGCTGGGACTGAGGACTCTGATACCAGGAACCCTGTGACTGTGGACTTTGCTGGGGGGAAGGTAAAGGGGGGATCTGACACACTTGCTGGACAATCCCTGCTGATGGCTGCAAATGCAGCAGAAAATGGTGGGAGGGAAATTGTCAGCAGCACTCTGAAAGGTGTTGCTGAAACCCAGGGGAGAGTGACCAGGAGTGGAAGGCTTTTGCCTAAGAGGAGTATGCTGGGGGAGGGGGAGACAGGAGCATCTGGTGTGAGTGGGTCTGCTGGGAGCAGTAGTGCCACGAGTGAAAGGAAACATATGGATAAGAGTGCTTGCAATGCTGGAAAGGGGAATGCCTGTGTGTTGGTGGATGGAGTGACTGCTGCTGCCTCTGATGGTGGTTTGCAGAGCGGGGGCTCTGAGGTTCCTGCAACCAATGGGCGGGGTGCAGCTTTAAGGTCCACTACATCTAATGCTGCAAATAAGACCTATGCTGGGGCTCTGGCTGGGAGGAGGGGGTCACATCATGTTGTCAGTTCTGGGGGGAGGTCTGCTGCAGGTCTGCCATCTGCACCCCTGTCCTTCAGGAGGAGGAATTTGGTGCAGCTCAGATGGGAAGGTGGGGGTGCTCCCCCGGTCAGGATGTTGGTGGTGGACAGGATTTTGGAGATGGGGTTTAGGGCGGATGACATCTTCGCCTTGATCAGCCCTGTAGGATCCTATGACTATGATCTTTTCTTTTTTGCGCCCCGAGTCTCTGGATATACAGTTGCAAGAAAAAGTATGTGAACCCCTTGGGATTACGTGGAGTTTTGCATGAATTGGGCATAAAATGTGCTCTGAACGTCATCTAAGTCACAACAATAGAAGAACACAGTCTGCTGAACATAATACTACACAAACATTAGATGTTGCCATGGTTTAATTGCACATAACATGTAAACATTCACAGTGCAGGGAGGAAAAAGTATGTGAGGCCCTAGCTTAATGACTTCTCCCAGAGCTAATTGGAGCCAGGAGTGAGCCAACCTTGACTCCAATCAGTGTGATGATATTGGATGTGTTGCTGACAGCTGTCCTGCCCTTAAAAAACACACACCTGTTTTGGGTTTACTGGTTTCAAGAAGCACTGTCTGATGTGAACCATGCCTCGCAGAAAAGAGCTCTCAGAAGACCTACGATCAAGAATTGTTGACTTGCATGAAGCTGGAAAGGGTTACAAAAGTATCTCCAAAAGCCTTGATGTTCATGTGTCCACGGTAAGACTGACTGTCTACAAATGGAGAAAGTTTAGAACTGTTGCTACTCTCCCTAGGCGTGGTCGTCCTGTAAAAATGACTGCAAGAGCACAGCGCAGAATGCTGCATGAGGTAAAGAAGAATCCCAGAGTGTCAGCTAAAGACCTACAGAAATCTCTGGCACATGCTAACATTTTTGTTGACACATCTACAATAAGGAAAACATTAAACAAGAATGGAGTACATGGGAGGACACCACGGAGGAAGCCATTGCTGTCCAAAAAGAAGATTGCAGCACGTTTGAAGTTTGCAAAAGAGCACCTGGATGTTCCACAGCACTACTGGCAGAATATACTGTGGACAGATGACACCAAGATTGAGTTGTTTGGGAAGAACACACAACACTATGTGTGGAGAAAAAAAGGCACAGCACACCAACATCAAAACCTCATCCCCACTGTGAAACATGGCGGAGGAAGCATCATGGTTTGGGGCTGCTTTGCTGCCTCAGGGTGTGGACAGATTGTTGTCATTGATGGGAAAATGAATTCCAGAGTTTATCAAGACATTTTGCAGGAAACTGTACGACCATCTGTCCACCAACTGAAGCTCCGCAGAGGATGGGTGATGCAACAGGACAATGACCCAAAGCATACAAGTAATTCAACAAAACAATGGCTGCAACAGCACAGAATACGCCTTCTGGAGTGGCCCAGTCAGAGTCCTGACCTCAACCCGATTGAAATGCTGTGGCATGACCTTAAGAGAGCGATTCACACCAGACATCCCAAGAATATTGCTACACTGAAACAGTTTTGTGAAGAGGAGTGGTCCAAAATTACTCCAGATGGTTGTGCAGGTCTGATCTGCAACTACAGGAAACGTTTGGTTGAGGTTATTGCTGCCAAAGGAGGGTCAACCAGTTATTAAATCCAAAGGTTCACATATTTTTCCTCCCTGCACTGTGAATGTTTACATGTTATGTGCAATTAAACCATGGCAACATCTAATGTTTGTGTAGTATTATGTTCAGCAGACTGTGTTCTTCTATTATTGTGACTTAGATGACGTTCAGAGCACATTTTATGCCCAATTCATGCAAAACTCCACATAATCCCAAGGGGTTCACATACTTTTTCTTGCAACTGTATTCTGGGAGAAGTATGAACACATGTATAAGGGTCTGCCGGAGTGGAGGGGACTCGTCCCAAAGGTGGTCTCACGCCAACCTCTAGTGAAGACGGTCACCATTCTAGTACGGAATGAGTCCATTCCTTCGGCTGACTTGGCTGTCTGGCTGAGGAGATTTGGGGAGCTACTTGCACCCCTGAAGAAGATTGTGGATGAGAGAGGGATATGGACTGGTGGGTGGTCGGTGCAGATGAGGTTGTATGTGTGTGGGAATGTGGTCCAGCATCTGCCCTCCTCAGCCTTCATTGGGAAGGACAGGATTGTGGTATTCTACCCTGGACAGCCCAAGCTCTGCAATAAGTGCGGTTCTCGGGGTCACTTCGCCTCCTCATGCCCAGAGATGAAGTGCTCCCTATGTCAGGATCTGGGACATCTGGTTCTCGGGGTCACTTCGCCTCCTCATGCCCAGAGATGAAGTGCTCCCTATGTCAGGATCTGGGGCACCTGGCTAAGGATTGTAATATCATCAGGTGCAATCTGTGTGATAAGGTTGGCCATTCGTACAACCGGTGCCCTGAGGCCATGCACAACCAGTCAGCTTTGGTGGAAGAGTTTTTTCGTCTGGACATGGAGGAGGCAGAGGAGAGGGAGGCTGTGCCAGGGGTCCCCAATGTCTCTGTCCCTGTGGTCCCAGTGTCTGATGGTCCCTCTAATGTGTCATCTCCTTGTGTTGTGCCCCCTGAGTCAGTGTCCGTGGATGTTGTGTCTGATCCTCCTGTGTCAGTTTCCCCAGAGGTAGTGGGGGCTGTGGAGGGAACTGGACCAATGTGTATGGTTGCACCGACCCCCCCTCCCCGGCGTCGGAGGGTCAGAGCGCGTGAGGCGCTGGGGGGTGGAGTGAATGATGGTGGGGGTATTGGGGTGAAGGTTGGGGGGACTGCTGTGGTGAGTGGAGAGAGTGGGGTGGATGATGTTGGTGATGGTGAAAGGGAAGGGGAGGGGGCTTTGCGGGCCGGTTTATCAAATGATGATATGGAGTGGTTGGAGGCAAAAAGGAAGTCTGGGAAGAAGAAGCGGAAGAAGGATGTGCCTGTACCTGACCCTGGGAGGGTGGAGGTGTCAAACACATTTGAAGTGTTATCTGAGGTGGAGGATGAGGGATCTTCAGGGGATGAGTCTCTGGTTTCCATGGAGAAGGAATCACAGAGGACTATGAAGCGTGTAGGGTCTCCAAGTAGGGAGGGGGGTAAGCAGGCTAAGAAACGGGTACCTCGATCATCCTGATGGCGGTTCCCACTCCTTTGAAGGTGGCGACCATTAATGTCGCCAGCATAAAATCAGTAAGCGCTCGTAACATGGCCTTATTTTTGCTCAGCAGGTTTGATGCTGACATTTTCTTTTTGCAAGAGACCAGGTTGTCCAGTTTGGGGGATGTTCATATGGCGAAGAAGGAGTGGAGGCGCGGCCCCTCCTTCTGGTCTCTTGCGGCCGATCCTTACACTGGAGTTGCGGTACTTTTTTCCGGCATGGTAACCTGTCGGCGGATTATTGAGGTAGAAATGGGGAGATGCATGGTCTTAGACGTCTCCATGGGGGGGGCAGGACCTGCGCCTGATTAACATCTATGGGCCCCAGACAAAATGGGACAGGAAATGCCTCTTCATGAAGATCAAGCCTTTCCTTTTTACAGCCCAGCAAGTTTTCTTCGGTGGTGACTTTAACACCGTCACTAGGACTAAGGACAGGAGAGGGACCGGAGTCAGGCTGGACTGTGACGGGTTTTTTTTAAACAAAATAGCTAGAGAGGCAGGTCTGGTTGATGTGCACATTCATTGCTGCCCAGACGACACGGGATTCACTTTTCAGCGAGGTTCTAGTCAGAGTAGAATAGATAGGTTTTTTTTAAAGGGGAACTCCGCCTTCTCGGCACCAGTGTGTCAGGCGGTGGAGTTTTCCGATCACTGTATTCTGTCTGTGACTCTGAGTGGCCCCGATACACCACCTAAGGGGAGGGGTACCTGGAAGCTGAATTCGGCACTCCTGGACGATGAGAAGGTGAGTCAATCCTTTGAGGATTTTTTTCAGGCACAGGTATCCATCATGGACGTTTGCAGCAGTAAGTCCGAGTGGTGGGAGCTTACAAAACGAAGGATCGTTGGGTTTTTCAAGGCCATAGGAAGGAATAAACAGCTTGATAAGTATGTCACCTACCAGCGTCTGCGGAGGAAGCTCGATCGGCTTGTCTCGAATAATGGAGATCCAGAAGCGATCTCTGAGGTTAAACTCTTGCTCAGGCAGTGTCAATATGACAGGCATGCCTCTTTGGTTCTGGAGAGGGATTATGGGAAATATCACTCGCCCGACCCTTACCAGAACTGCAAACAAGGTAGAGCAGTTAAGTCAGTTGTAGGCCTGGTTGACAGTACGGGTTCCTTGACAAAGTCCAAGTCGGGGATCCTGGAAACCTCCAGGTCATATTATGCTGACCTCCTGGGTAGGAGGGACCTCGATCGGGCGAGCATGTCGGGTTTTCTGGACTCTACTCCAGGACTGGGAAATGGCAGTTCTCTTGTGAGTTTGACAGAGGACATCACGGCAGATGAGGTGGTGAAAGCTATTGATCAGCTTGCCATGAAGAAGTTGCCTGGGCCAGACGGATTGACAGCCGAGTTTTATAAGCACTTTAAGGTGACTCTGGCCCCATATTTGGTGGAGGTGTTTAATGGCTGTCTGAGAGAGGGTTCGCTCTCTCCCTCCATGCGACAATCTGCAGTGATTCTTCTGTCAAAGGGTAAGGATTCCTCGAGAATTGAGAATTGGCGGCCCACTAGCCTTCTCAATGTTGATAGGAAGGTATTGGCAAAAATTATTTTCTGGCGTTTATCATCTGTTGCGGGCAATTTACTTTCTCGCCATCAGCACTGTTCGGTTCAGGGAAGAAGCACTTTTTCAGCGGTGTTAGCTGTCCGGGAGGCCCTGGAGCGGTGCAGGGCTGCAGGCTGGGAAAAGTTCCTGCTGGCATTGGATCAGGCCAAAGCTTTTGATCGAGTCAATCATGAGTACCTATGGCTGCTTCTTGGCAAGTATGGCCTGGAGGGGGGCTTTATCGATTGGCTAAAGACCTTATACAGAGGGGCTGAAAGCTTCATGCTTGTGAATGGTTGGATTGGACGACCCTTTGAGGTTGGCTCAGGTGTGCGTCAGGGATGTCCTTTGAGTCCTCTGCTATATGCGTTTGTAATCGATCCCTTCATTCGGAGGTTAGAGAGCGGACCGTTGTGTGGAGTTCCTTTGGGCATTCCTGGGGAGCCCCCTCTGAGGGTCGTGGCCTATGCTGATGACGTGTCTGTTTTCATCTCCGGGACGCAGGAGGCAGAGGAGGTGGTCTCGGTGATGGAACAGTATGCTGAGGCATCTGGCTCAAAGATCAATCAGGATAAGAGTGAGGTTTTCTGGATGGGAGAGGAAGGCGAAGGCTTTACCCTTCCGGACGCCTTCCCAGAGCCCCAGCAGGAAATTAAAGTATTAGGCATCAGATTTGGTCCCGGTGATTACGGCCTTGCAAATTGGGTAAGCAGGCTACAAGATGCCGATGCCAAGGTGGCCAGCTGGAAGGATTGGAAACTCTCTTACAGGGAAAGGATTGACCTGATTAAAACTTACCTGATCCCGGTATTTCTGTATGTCAGCTTTGTCTGTGTTTTGCCAGTGTCTCTCTATGCGAGGATCTACAGTTGTTTCTTCCAGCTGTTATGGGGGCACAAACTGAACCTCATTAAGAGGTCTGTAACCTACCTTCCCAGGCGGATGGGTGGCCTAGGTATGGTCAACCCGGTGGTTTTCTTTTCTCTGATGTTTTTGAAACATAATTTTGGTAGCATGCTGGCAGAGGAACCGCCTGGGTGGGTTGGTATTTTTCAGTCCTGGTTTAGGCCTTTTCTACGGAGCTGGGAGAATGGTGGGCCAGTGAAAAGCCTGAGGGTCCAACATGGTAAGCTCCCGGCTTATGTTGCCCCGTGTCTGAAAATGCTTCGGCAATGGCGAGTGACGGCGGAGGAAATTAAATCTCTTCCTAGGAAGGCCCTGGAGAGGAGGGTTGTTGAATCTGCCTTTAGCGAGCCATTGGCCTTGAGGGATTGCCCAGGCCCGGTTATGAGGGAGGGTCTGCGTTTGATGAATCTGGAGAGAATCCCTTTAAAGTTTCGGGATTTGGCCTGGCTCTCGTTCCATGGCAGACTCTATGTGAAGGGCAACCTGAAGCATCGCTCTGCGGAGAACCGTGGTTGTCCAAGAGTGGAGTGCGGTGGGGTGGAGGAGACGATGGACCATTTCTTGCTTCAGTGCCCCTTCAATATAGAAGTCTACAAGCGGGTGGGTGGGGCTCTGGGGATCCCTTTCCTTTCCCGCTTGAGTTACGCGGAGTGGTCTTACGGAGCCTTTCAGACTCAACGGGATTTTGATTTTGAGACACTTTTTCTAGTTAGCTTAGTAGTCCGTTACTACACGTGGAATGCACGGTGTCAGGTTTCCATTCGCAAAAAAGTCCTTCCTGTCGAGGTGGTGGTGAACAACATTCTGGGTGAGGTTGGGAAGATTCGGGGTCTTGAGAAGGACAGGTGGCGGCCGGGAGCCTGGACAAAGGCGTGGAGGAATGTCAGGTCCCCGTAGCTGATGTCTGTCAGTCTCTGGGGGCGTGGCTTCTCTTTCTGTTCTTTCACGTCCCCTAGATTTTGTAACATCAGATTTTTGAAGAAAGGCTGCATGCATGGGATTGATGTATGGGATCAATGTGTGGGGTGAATGTATGGGGTGAATGTATGGGATCAATGTATGGGATGAATGTGTGGGGTGAATGTATGGGGTGAATGTTTAATCGTTTCTTAGCCTGAGGGGGTGTTTAGGTGACGGTCAGGATTTGTTATTTTGCTGAAGTAAGCTGGTTTTGTTTAAAAATACATATTTTTATTCTGTATATTTGTAAATATGATTTTTATGATGTTTTTTGTTTGCAAGATTTTAATAAACAAAAAATTTACACTCTAATGTCCCCTCCCCCACAGTCACATCAGTCTCTGTACAGAGGAGCTTACACTCTAATGTCCCCTCCCCCACAGTCACATCAGTCTCTGTACAGAGGAGCTTACACTCTAATGTCCCCTCCCCCACAGTCACATCAATCTCTGCACCAGAGGAGCTTACACTCTAATGTCCCCTCCCCCACAGTCACATCAGTCTCTGCACCAGAGGAGCTTACACTCTGCACCAGAGAGGTTGTGCTGCAAGTTGCTCTCCCTCTCCAGACACTAGGGGGCCAGGCCTGCTCGCCTGGCCCCAGAAACATGGCCTCTTCTGGGCTAGGCTCAGACCATGCTCCCTCTGAGGGACCCAGCTTGCCTTCCCATACTTTACCAGCACCTGAAGACCTTGGCTGTGGCCCTAAAAGTGGGGAATCCCTCCCTGTCTTTAGAGAGCGGGTTGCTGATTATCTGGTGAGAATCGCAAAGGAGGAGGAAAAGTTGGTGAGTCTGAAAACTGACTACAAGAAAAAGAAAGTTCTCCATGACAAGTCATGGAGCAGCAAGAGGCAGAGCATGAAGCCGGAGATGAAGGGTTTGGAGGACGTCATGGAGCAGCAAGAGGCAGAGCATGAAGCCGGAGATGAAGGGTTTGGAGGTCTCCATTAAGAAGCAGCAGAATCTGGTAAAGACGCTGAAGGAGAAGAGCGGAGCTTTCAGAGAAAAGTTCCGGAATGAGGAAAGGTTCCGGAAGATGAAGGGAGACTCCGGTAAGGATCCAGCACCGGCGGTGGCAGTACGGGTGGAGAGTGAGGAGGGGGTCCTGGATGCTGCCCCTGCTATCCCATCCACCTCAGGATCTGCTTCCCTGGAGGAAATGTCAGCCTCTGCCCCCCTCCCTCCACAGCAAGCTGGAGGATCAGCACAGGAGGTAGAGGAATATGGCGGAGGGCTACTGAAGTACATTGAGTAATTGGAGTCTTCCCTAATTGGAAGAACTTTCCGCTTTTCTGAGGATGAAGATGACGGTGAGGACTCTGTACCTGGTCCTGTAAAGGAGAAAAAAACAGAAAAGCTGCACTTTATTAAAAGTGCCATTTTGGACTCCAGTGTGGACAGCCATGTGCACTGCAGTGTTTTGGAGGGAAATCCTCCTGTGTGTGCACAGAGCTCTGCAGGGAAGATGGCTGCTGTGCCTGCAGGACTGCACTCTGCTGGGACTGAGGACTCTGATACCAGGAACCCTGTGACTGTGGACTCTGCTGGGGGGAAGGTAAAGGGGGGATCTGACACACTTGCTGGACAATCCCTGCTGATGGCTGCAAATGCAGCAGAAAATGGTGGGAGGGAAATTGTCAGCAGCACTCTGAAAGGTGTTGCTGAAACCCAGGGGAGAGTGACCAGGAGTGGAAGGCTTTTGCCTAAGAGGAGTATGTTGGGGGAGGGGGAGACAGGAGCATCTGGTGTGAGTGGGTCTGCTGGGAGCAGTAGTGCCACGAGTGAAAGGAAACATATGGATAAGAGTGCTTGCAATGCTGGAAAGGGGAATGCCTGTGTGTTGGTGGATGGAGTGACTGCTGCTGCCTCTGATGGTGGTCTGCAGAGCGGGGGCTCTGAGGTTCCTGCAACCAATGGGCAGGGTGCAGCTTTAAGGTCCACTACATCTAATGCTGCAAATAAGACCTATGCTGGGGCTCTGGCTGGGAGGAGGGGGTCACATCATGTTGTCAGTTCTGGGGGGAGGTCTGCTGCAGGTCTGCCATCTGCACCCCTGTCCTTCAGGAGGAGGAATTTGGTGCAGCTCAGATGGGAAGGTGGGGGTGCTCCCCCGGTCAGGATGTTGGTGGTGGACAGGATTTTGGAGATGGGGTTTAGGGCGGATGACATCTTCGCCTTGATCAGCCCTGTAGGATCCTATGACTATGATCTGTCCTTTGTGCGCCCCGAGTCTCTGGATATACAGTTGCAAGAAAAAGTATGTGAACCCCTTGGGATTACGTGGAGTTTTGCATGAATTGGGCATAAAATGTGCTCTGAACGTCATCTAAGTCACAACAATAGAAGAACACAGTCTGCTGAACATAATACTACACAAACATTAGATGTTGCCATGGTTTAATTGCACATAACATGTAAACATTCACAGTGCAGGGAGGAAAAAGTATGTGAGGCCCTAGCTTAATGACTTCTCCCAGAGCTAATTGGAGCCAGGAGTGAGCCAACCTTGACTCCAATCAGTGTGATGATATTGGATGTGTTGCTGACAGCTGTCCTGCCCTTAAAAAACACACACCTGTTTTGGGTTTACTGGTTTCAAGAAGCACTGTCTGATGTGAACCATGCCTCGCAGAAAAGAGCTCTCAGAAGACCTACGATCAAGAATTGTTGACTTGCATGAAGCTGGAAAGGGTTACAAAAGTATCTCCAAAAGCCTTGACGTTCATGTGTCCACGGTAAGACAGACTGTCTACAAATGGAGAAAGTTTAGCACTGTTGCTACTCTCCCTAGGCGTGGTCGTCCTGTAAAAATGACTGCAAGAGCACAGCGCAGAATGCTGCATGAGGTAAAGAAGAATCCCAGAGTGTCAGCTAAAGACCTACAGAAATCTCTGGCACATGCTAACATTTTTGTTGACACATCTACAATAAGGAAAACATTAAACAAGAATGGAGTACATGGGAGGACACCACGGAGGAAGCCATTGCTGTCCAAAAAGAAGATTGCAGCACGTTTGAAGTTTGCAAAAGAGCACCTGGATGTTCCACAGCACTACTGGCAGAATATACTGTGGACAGATGACACCAAGATTGAGTTGTTTGGGAAGAACACACAACACTATGTGTGGAGAAAAAAAGGCACAGCACACCAACATCAAAACCTCATCCCCACTGTGAAACATGGCGGAGGGAGCATCATGGTTTAGGGCCTGGACGAATTGTTGTCATTGATGGGAAAATGAATTCCAGAGTTTATCAAGACATTTTGCAGGAAACTGTACGACCATCTGTCCGCCAACTGAAGCTCCGCAGAGGATGGGTGATGCAACAGGACAATGACCCAAAGCATACAAGTCATTCAACAAAACAATGGCTGCAACAGCACAGAATACGCCTTCTGGAGTGGCCCAGTCAGAGTCCTGACCTCAACCCGATTGAAATGCTGTGGCATGACCTTAAGAGAGTGATTCACACCAGACATCCCAAGAATATTGCTACACTGAAACAGTTTTGTGAAGAGGAGTGGTCCAAAATGACTCCAGATCGTTGTGCAGGTCTGATCTGCAACTACAGGAAACGTTTGGTTGAGGTTATTGCTGCCAAAGGAGGGTCAACCAGTTATTAAGTCCAAAGGTTCACATATTTTTCCTCCCTGCACTGTGAATGTTTACATGTTATGTGCAATTAAACCATGGCAACATCTAATGTTTGTGTAGTATTATGTTCAGCAGACTGTGTTCTTCTATTATTGTGACTTAGATGACGTTCAGAGCACATTTTATGCCCAATTCATGCAAAACTCCACATAATCCCAAGGGGTTCACATACCTTTTCTTGCAACTGTATTCTGGGAGAAGTATGAACACATGTATAAGGGTCTGCCGGAGTGGAGGGGACTCGTCCCAAAGGTGGTCTCACGCCAACCTCTAGTGAAGACGGTCACCATTCTAGTACGGAATGAGTCCATTCCTTCGGCTGACTTGGCTGTCTGGCTGAGGAGATTTGGGGAGCTACTTGCACCCCTGAAGAAGATTGTGGATGAGAGAGGGATATGGACTGGTGGGTGGTCGGTGCAGATGAGGTTGTATGTGTGTGGGAATGTGGTCCAGCATCTGCCCTCCTCAGCCTTCATTGGGAAGGACAGAATTGTTGTGTTCTACCCTGGACAGCCCAAGCTCTGCAATAAGTGCGGTTCTCGGGGTCACTTCGCCTCCTCATGCCCAGAGATGAAGTGCTCCCTATGTCAGGATCTGGGACATCTGGTTCTCGGGGTCACTTCGCCTCCTCATGCCCAGAGATGAAGTGCTCCCTATGTCAGGATCTGGGGCACCTGGCTAAGGATTGTAATATCATCAGGTGCAATCTGTGTGATAAGGTTGGCCATTCGTACAACCGGTGCCCTGAGGCCATGCACAACCAGTCAGCTTTGGTGGAAGAGTTTTTTCGTCTGGACATGGAGGAGGCAGAGGAGAGGGAGGCTGTGCCAGGGGTCCCCAATGTCTCTGTCCCTGTGGTCCCAGTGTCTGATGGTCCCTCTAATGTGTCATCTCCTTGTGTTGTGCCCCCTGAGTCAGTGTCCGTGGATGTTGTGTCTGATCCTCCTGTGTCAGTTTCCCCAGAGGTAGTGGGGGCTGTGGAGGGAACTGGACCAATGTGTATGGTTGCACCGACCCCCCCTCCCCGGCGTCGGAGGGTCAGAGCGCGTGAGGCGCTGGGGGGTGGAGTGAATGATGGTGGGGTTATTGGGGTGAAGGTTGGGGGGACTGCTGTGGTGAGTGGAGAGAGTGGGGTGGATGATGTTGTTGGTGATGGTGGAAGGGAAGGGGAGGGGGCTTTGCGGGCCGGTTTATCAAATGATGATATGGAGTGGTTGGAGGCAAAAAGGAAGTCTGGGAAGAAGAAGCGGAAGAAGGATGTGCCTGTACCTGACCCTGGGAGGGTGGAGGTGTCAAACACATTTGATGTGTTATCTGAGGTGGAGGATGAGGGATCTTCAGGTGATGAGTCTCTGGTTTCCATGGAGGAGGAATCACAGAGGACTATGAAGCGTGTAGGGTCTCCTGTCGGCGGATTATTGAGGTAGAAATGGGGAGATGCATGGTCTTAGACGTCTCCATGGGGGGGCAGGACCTGCGCCTGATTAACATCTATGGGCCCCAGACAAAATGGGACAGGAAATGCCTCTTCATGAAGATCAAGCCTTTCCTTTCTACAGCCCAGCAAGTTGTCTTCGGTGGTGACTTTAACACCGTCACTAGGACTAAGGACAGGAGAGGGACCGGAGTCAGGCTGGACTGTGACGGGTTTTTTTTAAACAAAATAGCTAGAGAGGCGGGTCTGGTTGATGTGCACATTCATTGCTGCCCAGACGACACGGGATTCACTTTTCAGCGAGGTGCTAGTCAGAGTAGAATAGATAGGTTTTTTTTAAAGGGGAACTCCGCCTTCTCGGCACCAGTGTGTCAGGCGGTGGAGTTTTCCGATCACTGTATTCTGTCTGTGACTCTGAGTGGCCCCGATACACCACCTAAGGGGAGGGGTACCTGGAAGCTGAATTCGGCACTCCTGGACGATGAGAAGGTGAGTCAATCCTTTGAGGATTTTTTTCAGGCACAGGTATCAATCATGGACGTTTGCAGCAGTAAGTCCGAGTGGTGGGAGCTTACAAAACGAAGGATCGTTGGGTTTTTCAAGGCCATAGGAAGGAATAAACAGCTTGATAAGTATGTCACCTACCAGCGTCTGCGGAGGAAGCTCGATCGGCTTGTCTCGAATAATGGAGATCCAGAAGCGATCTCTGAGGTCAAACTCTTGCTCAGGCAGTGTCAATATGACAGGCATGCCTCTTTGGTTCTGGAAAGGGATTATGGGAAATATCACTCGCCCGACCCTTACCAGAACTGCAAACAAGGTAGAGCAGTTAAGTCAGTTGTAGGCCTGGTTGACAGTACGGGTTCCCTGACAAAGTCCAAGTCAGGGATCCTGGAAACCTCCAGGTCATATTATGCTGACCTCCTGGGTAGGAGGGACCTCGATCGGGCGAGCATGTTGGGTTTTCTGGACTCTACTCCAGGACTGGGAAATGGCAGTTCTCTTGTGAGTTTGACAGAGGACATCACGGCAGATGAGGTGGTGAAAGCTATTGATCAGCTTGCCATGAAGAAGTCGCCTGGGCCAGACGGATTGATAGCCGAGTTTTCTAAGCACTTTAAGGTGACTCTGGCCCCATATTTGGTGGAGGTGTTTAATGGCTGTCTGAGAGAGGGTCCGCCCTCCCCCTCCATGTCTGAGAGAGGGTTCGCTCTCTCCCTCCATGCGACAATCTGCAGTGATTCTTCTGTCAAAGGGTAAGGATTCCTCGAATTGAGAATTGGCGGCCCATTAGCCTTCTCAATGTTGATAGGAAGATATTGGCAAAAATTATTTTCTGGCGTTTATCATCTGTTGCGGGCAATTTACTTTCTCGCCATCAGCACTGTTCGGTTCAGGGAAGAAGCACTTTTTCAGCGGTGTTAGCTGTCCGGGAGGCCCTGGAGCGGTGCAGGGCTGCAGGCTGGGGAAAGTTCCTGCTGGCATTGGATCAGGCCAAAGCTTTTGATCGAGTCAATCATGAGTACCTATGGTTGCTTCTTGGCAAGTATGGCCTGGAGGGGGGCTTTATCGATTGGCTAAAGACCTTATACAGAGGGGCTGAAAGCTTCATGCTTGTGAATGGTTGGATTGGACGACCCTTTGAGGTTGGCTCAGGTGTGCGTCAGGGGTGTCCTTTGAGTCCTCTGCTATATGCGTTTGTAATCGATCCCTTCATTCGGAGGTTAGAGAGCGGACCGTTGTGTGGAGTTCCTTTGGGCATTCCTGGGGAGCCCCCTCTGAGGGTCGTGGCCTATGCTGATGACGTGTCTGTTTTCATCTCCGGGACGCAGGAGGTGGAGGAGGTGGTCTCGGTGATGGAACAGTATGCTGAGGCATCTGGCTCAAAGATCAATCAGGATAAGAGTGAGGTTTTCTGGATGGGAGAGGAAGGCGAAGGCTTTACCCTTCCGGACGCCTTCCCAGAGCCCCAGCAGGAAATTAAAGTTTTAGGCATCAGATTTGGTCCCGGTGATTACGGCCTTGCAAATTGGGTAAGCAGGCTACAAGATGCCGATGCCAAGGTGGCCAGCTGGAAGGATTGGAAACTCTCTTACAGGGAAAGGATTGACCTGATTAAAACTTACCTGATCCCGGTATTTCTGTATGTCAGCTTTGTCTGTGTTTTGCCAGTGTCTCTCTATGCGAGGATCTACAGTTGTTTCTTCCAGCTGTTATGGGGGCACAAACTGAACCTCATTAAGAGGTCTGTAACCTACCTTCCCAGGCGGATGGGTGGCCTAGGTATGGTCAACCCGGTGGTTTTCTTTTCTCTGATGTTTTTGAAACATAATTTTGGTAGCATGCTGGCAGAGGAACCGCCTGGGTGGGTTGGTATTTTTCAGTCCTGGTTTAGGCCTTTTCTACGGAGCTGGGAGAATGGTGGGCCAGTGAAAAGCCTGAGGGTCCAACATGGTAAGCTCCCGGCTTATGTTGCCCCGTGTCTGAAAATGCTTCGGCAATGGCGAGTGACGGCGGAGGAAATTAAATCTCTTCCTAGGAAGGCCCTGGAGAGGAGGGTTGTTGAATCTGCCTTTAGCGAGCCATTGGCCTTGAGGGATTGCCCAGGCCCGGTTATGAGGGAGGGTCTGCGTTTGATGAATCTGGAGAGAATCCCTTTAAAGTTTCGGGATTTGGCCTGGCTCTCGTTCCATGGCAGACTCTATGTGAAGGGCAACCTGAAGCATCGCTCTGCGGAGAACCGTGGTTGTCCAAGAGTGGAGTGCGGTGGGGTGGAGGAGACGATGGACCATTTCTTGCTTCAGTGCCCCTTCAATATAGAAGTCTACAAGCGGGTGGGTGGGGCTCTGGGGATCCCTTTCCTTTCCCGCTTGTGTTACGCGGAGTGGTCTTACGGAGCCTTTCAGACTCAACGGGATTTTGATTTTGAGACACTTTTTCTAGTTAGCTTAGTAGTCCGTTACTACACGTGGAATGCACGGTGTCAGGTTTCCATTCGCAAAAAAAGTCCTTCCTGTCGAGGTGGTGGTGAACAACATTCTGGGTGAGGTTGGGAAGATTCGGGGTCTTGAGAAGGACAGGTGGCGGCCGGGAGCCTGGACAAAGGCGTGGAGGAATGTCAGGTCCCCGTAGCTGCTGTCTGTCAGTCTCTGGGGGCGTGGCTTCTCTTTCTGTCCTTTCACGTCCCCTAGATTTTGTAACATCAGATTTTTGAAGAAAGGCTGCATGCATGGGATCGATGTATGGGATCAATGTATGGGGTGAATGTATGGGATCAATGTATGGGATGAATGTATGGGGTGAATGTATGGGATCAATGTATGGGGTGAATGTATGGGATCAATGTATGGGATCAATGTATGGGGTGAATGTATGGGATCGATGTATGGGATGAATGTATGGGATGAATGTATGGGGTGAATGTATGGGATCAATGTATGGGATGAATGTATGGGGTGAATGTATGGGGTGAATGTATGGGGTGAATGTATGGGATCAATGTATGGGATCAATGTATGGGATCAATGTATGGGGTGAATGTATGGGATCAATGTATGGGATCAATGTATGGGATCAATGTATGGGATCAATGTATGGGATCAATGTATGGGGTGAATGTATGGGGTGAATGTATGGGGTGAATGTATGGGATGAATGTATGGGATGAATGTATGGGATGAATGTATGGGATGAATGTATGGGATGAATGTATGGGATGAATGTATGGGATCAATGTATGGGATCAATGTATGGGATCAATGTATGGGATCAATGTATGGGGTGAATGTATGGGGTGAATGTATGGGGTGAATGTATGGGATGAATGTATGGGATGAATGTATGGGATGAATGTATGGGATCAATGTATGGGGTGAATGTTTAATCGTTTCTTAGCCTGAGGGGGTGTTTAGGTGACGGTCAGGATTTGTTATTTTGCTGAAGTAAGCTGGTTTTGTTTAATTATACATATTTTATTCTGTATATATGTAAATATGATTTTTATGATGTTTTTTGTTTGCAAGATTTTAATAAACAAAAAATTTACACTCTAATGTCCCCTCCCCCAGTCCCATCAGTCTGTGTACCAGAGGAGCTGACACTCTAATGTCCCCTCCCCCACAGTCACATCAGTCTGTACCAGAGGAGCTTACACTCTAATGTTCCCTCCCCCACAGTCACATCAGCCTCTGTAGCAGAGGAGCTGACACTCTAATGCTCCCTCCCCCACAGTCACATCAGTCTCTGTAGCAGAGGAGCTGACACTCTAATGCCTCACCACAGCATCATTCAACATTTAGTATAAGAAGCATTGAAATCAGAGGATCGGTCTGGCAGCCAGGCAGTTGGCATTTTCAGAGTAGAAGGTCAGCCACTGGCACCCGGCTGTATCGCCCTCCAATCTCGCCCTCCAATCTCGCCCTCCAATCTCGCCCTCCAATCTCGCCCTCCAATCTCGCCCTCCAATCTCGCCCTCCAATCTCGCCCTCCAATCTCATCCTCCAATCTGGCCCTCCAGCACCAATTTCAGCCTCTAAAGTCTCACCAATCGCTGGAGTAGCTGCAGCCTGAAGGCGTGACACGTGGGAGTTGCTCAAGATCCCCCACCATGAACACCCAACTGCTTCCTCCCTGATGAGAAATGGCAGTCGGCATCCTGCGTAGAGGTGACACACCGATGCCGAGATGCGATAGCGATGACTCTGCCTCCTCTTTTTATTAATAACCGCATTTTTTCAATTTTTGGGTTTTTTTCTTTCCAAGTCTCTAAGCTGAACGTTACCGTCGTCCTCCACCTAGACGTGTACAATATGGAGCAGCTGAACGTTGAAAGTGGCTGCATGAAGGTGAAGAAACCTTCTGTGTGCTGCAGCCCCCCCCCCAATCCTTACCTGAGCCCCCCTCCCATCCAGCAATGTGCATGAGAGCGGTGGCTCTCCAAGGATTCTCCCTCCTCATTGGCTGAGATGGCAGCAGGTACAGTTGCCAATCACAGTCGTTGAGCAAATGAGAGAGAGGGCGTGGCCGAGCTCTGTGTGTGAATGGACATGCAGGGCATGCATGGGTGCCCCCCATTGTATGCTGCTTGCTCTGGGGGCCCTCGGCAGAGGGGAGGGGCCGGCAGGGGACCCCAGAGGAGGAGGACCAAGGCTGCCCTGTGCCAAACCGCTGCGGACAGCCGGTAAGTAGAGACATTGATGTCTGTAAAATGTTGATCCCACGCCATATTTATTCCTGGCACTTACATACAACATACTGCAGTACCATCAGTCCCCACAAGGGGCGCACTATGTAAGGTCCCTAACTGCCATTCATACACACACAAAGGACAGTCTCTAGACAGGAGCCAATTACCTTCCAGCATGGCTTTAGGTGTGTGGTAGGAAACCCATGCAGGCACAGGGAGAACATGTGACCTCCAGGCAGGTGGTGCCGTGGTTGGGAGTGCTAACCATTTAGCCGCTGTGCTGCCCGAGCTTTAGCTGACAGTGCGGCTCTCTAGTTCTGGGAGGGTGTCCATGGACGTCTTTCCGGAACACACCTCCCGTGCGCCCCCTGTGGTGAGCATCAGGCGCGCTCTGTGACTACTGTGTCCCTTTACCGTGTGATCAGCTGTGTCCAATCACATGTAAAGAAACACGCTGGTTATCGGCATCACTTTTCTTCACGCGCTGTTGCTGTGGGAGGAAAGGAGAGCCGATAACCGGACAGGGCACATTTACACTGGTGATCAGGGCATGGATCACCAATGCAGCCTCAACATTGCCCATCAGCACAGCCTCACCAGTGCCCATCAATGTAGCCTCATCAGTGCAGCCTCACCAGTGCCCATCAATGTAGCCTCATCAGCACAGCCTCACCAGTGCCCATCAATGCAGCCTCACCAGTGCCCATCAGCACAGCCTCACCAGTGCCCATTAATGTAGCCTCATCAGTGTAGCCTCACCAGTGCCCATCAATGTAGCCTCATCAGTGCAGCCTCACCAGTGCCCATCAATGCAGCCTCACCAGTGCCCATCAGCACAGCCTCACCAGTGCCCATTAATGTAGCCTCGCCAGTGCCCATCAGTGCAGCCTCACCAGTGCCCATCAGTGCAGCCTCACCAGTGCCCATCAGTGCAGCCTCGCCAGTGCCCATCAGCGCAGCCTCGCCAGTGCCCATCAGCACAGTCTCGCCAGTGCCCATCAACGCAGCCTCACCAGTGCCCATTAATGTAGCCTCGCCAGTACCCATCAGTGTAGCCTCACCAGTGCCCATCAGGGCAGCCTCACCAGTGCCTATCAATGCATCCTCATCAGTGCCCATCAGTGTAGCCTCACCAGTGCCCATCAGTGTAGCCTCACCAGTGCCCATCAATGCAGCCTCATCAGTGTCCATCAGTGCAACCTCACCAGTGTCCATCAAGGCAGCCTCATCAGTGCAGCCTCCCCAGTGCCCATCAGTGCAGCCTCCTCAGTGCTCATCAGTGTAGCCTCACCAGTGCCCATCAGTGCAGCCTCATCAGTGCCCATCAGTGCAACCTCACCAGTGCCCATCAAGGCAGCCTCATCAGTGCCCATCAGTGCAGCCTCACCAATGCCCATCAAGGCAGCCTCATCAGTGCCCATCAGTGCAACCTCACCAGTCCCCATCACTGGGGGATGGAGTGGTAGGAGGAGTGGAGGAGAGCAGTTGTTAGGTGAGGGTGGGGTAGGCTTCCCTGAAGAGATGGGTTTTCAGGGTGCGCCTGAAGGTGAGGAGGGTAGGTGACAGTCTGATGGATTGGGGTAGGGAGTTCCAGAGGATGGGGGAAGTCCTGGAGAAGTCCTGGAGTTGGGCGTGGGAGGAGGAGACCTGGGAGCTAGAGAGTAGGAGGTCCTGTGAGGAGTGAAGGGCACGGGTTGGGTGGTATTTGGGTATCAGGTTGGTTAGGTAGTTTGGGGCGGAGTTATGAATGGCTTTGTAGGTCAGAGTTAGTAATTTGAATTTGATGCGTTGGGCAATCGGGAGCCAATGAAGGGATTGGCAGAGGGGGGAGGCAGAAGAGGAGTGGTTGGTGAGGTGGATGAGTCTCTCCGCTGAGTTCAGGATAGACTGAAGTGGGGATAGTCTGTGATGAGGTAGGCTGGTGAGGAGGGAGTTGCAGTAGTCCAGACGTGAGATAATAAGGGAGTGAACGAGTAGTTTAGTGGTATCTGGGGTTAGGAACGGACGTATCTTGGAGCTTCCATGCCACGCCGCATTGAGGCAGTAATTGCTGCAAAAGGGGCCCCAACCAAGTACTGAGTACATATGCAGCTTCTACTTTTCAGAGGTGCGATATTGTTCTATGTACAATCCGTGTTTTATTGATTCCATGGAATATTCTCATTTTCTGAGATTGTGGATTTGGGGTTTTCATGAGCTGTAAGCCATAATCATCACAATGATGACAAATCACGGCTGGAACTATCTTGCTTTGCATGGAATGAGTCTCATATATTAGTGTCACCTTTTAAGTTGCTGCACTGAAATCAATGAATGAATGAATGCACCAGATTCTCATTTTTCGAGTTTCACCTGTATGTGTATATATGTGTGTGTAGGTATGTGTGTGTATATATATATATGTGTGTGTATATATATATATATATGTGTGTGTAGGTATGTGTGTGTATATATATATATATATATATGTGTGTAGGTATGTGTGTGTATATATATATATATATATGTGTAGGTATGTGTGTGTGTATATATATATATACAGTTGCAAGAAAAATTATGTGAACCCCTTATGATTACGTGGAGTTTTGCATGAATTGGGCATAAAATGTGCTCTGAACGTCATCTAAGTCACAACAATAGAAGAACACAGTCTGCTGAACATAATACTACACAAACATTAGATGTTGCCATGGTTTAATTGCACATAACATGTAAACATTCACAGTGCAGGGAGGAAAAAGTATATGAACCTTTGGACTTAATAACTCGTTGACCCTCCTTTGGCAGCAATAACCTCAACCAAACGTTTCCTGTAGTTGCAGATCAGACCTGCACAATGATCTGGAGTCATTTTGGACCACTCCTCTTCACAAAACTGTTTCAGTGTAGCAATATTCTTGGGATGTCTGGTGTGAATCGCTCTCTTAAGGTCATGCCACAGCATTTCAATGGGGTTGAGGTCAGGACTCTGACTGGGCCACTCCAGAAGGCGTATTCTGTGCTGTTGCAGCCATTGTTTTGTTGAATTACTTGTATGCTTTGGGTCATTGTCCTGTTGCATCACCCATCCTCTGCGGAGCTTCAGTTGGCGGACAGATGGTCGTACGTTTTCCTGCAAAATGTCTTGATAAACTCTGGAATTAATTTTCCCATCAATGACAACAATCCGTCCAGGCCCTGAGGCAGCAAAGCAGCCCCAAACCATGATGCTCCCTCCGCCATGTTTCACAGTGGGGATGAGGTTTTGATGTTGGTGTGCTGTGCCTTTTTTTCTCCACACATAGTGTTGTGTGTTCTTCCCAAACAACTCAATCTTGGTTTCATCTGTCCACAGTATATTCTGCCAGTAGTGCTGTGGAACATCCAGGTGCTATTTTGCAAATTTCAAACGTGCTGCAATCTTCTTTTTGGCCAGCAATGGCTTCCTCCGTGGTGTCCTCCCATGTACTCCATTCTTGTTTAATGTTTTCCTTATTGTAGATGTGTCAACAAAAATGTTAGCATGTGCCAGAGATTTCTGTAGGTCTTTAGCTGACACTCTGGGATTCTTCTTTACCTCATGCAGCATTCTGCGCTGTGCTCTTGCAGTCATTTTTACAGGACGACCGCGCCTAGGGAGAGTAGCAACGGTGCTAAACTTTCTCCATTTGTAGACAGTCTGTCTTACCGTGGACACATGAACATCAAGGCTCAAGGAGATACTTTTGTAACCCTTTCCAGCTTCATGCAAGTCAACAATTCTTGATCGTAGGTCTTCTGAGAGCTCTTTTCTGCGAGGCATGGTTCACATCAGACAGTGCTTCTTGAAACCAGTAAACCCAAAACAGGTGTGTGTTTTTTAAGGGCAGAATAGCTGTCAGCAACACATCCAATATCATCACACTGATTGGAGTCAAGGTTGGCTCACTCCTGGCTCCAATTAGCTCTGGGAGAAGTCATTAAGCTAGGGCCTCACATACTTTTTCCTCCCTGCACTGTGAATGTTTCCATGTTATGTGCAATGAAACCATGGCAACATCTAATGTTTGTGTAGTATTATGTTCAGCAGACTGCGTTCTTCTATTGTTGTGACTTAGATGACGTTCAGAGCACATTTTATGCCCAATTCATGCAAAACTCCACGTAATCCCAAGGGGTTCACATACTTTTTCTTGCAACTGTATATATGTGTGTGTGTAGGTATGTGTGTATATATATATATGTGTGTAGGTATGTATGTGTGTATATATATACATGTCTAGCTGCGTAGGCACCTCTGATACAGATGTCTATGCAAATCGCACCAAAAGTAGCGCATGTGCTACTTTTGAAATCGGCGCACCTCCAAGTCATGACCGCTCCAATGGCGGACAATAGGGTGCAACGTGGCAAGACTAGCGCCCCCTGATGGCACAGCCACTGGCTGAGGACCTCTAGTGGCCAGAAAAAGGTCCTGCGGGGATAATCTCCGGATTGAAGGTGACTATTGCAGCAGACGCTGGTTTTGTAATTTTTACTTTTTTTTTTTTCAATCTTATTTTTATCTTATTTTTGGCTGAAGTTCCACTTTTCGGCTGTGTATTTATCTGTTTCCGTGGAGCTCGGCTCTAACACCTTCGCCACAATCGCTCTTCTGTGATAAGCGGCTACGAGTGGTAGATCGTTATCCATTAATACAGAAATATGCGTTCGGGGAAACTGCCCCCACCCCCGCCACCAAATGCACCTAAAAAGTTCCAAAGATACTTTTGAAAGTTTGATTTCTTAAAGGTACAGGTGCTATAAAATGGTGACCGTCTATCTTCAGACTTGGGTACCCTAGAAAGAACACCTCCTTAAAGGGACCCTGCCATTGGCAATGGCTGCCCTGAAAATGAAAAGGGGATGTACTTACCTTTCCATGGCTCGAAATGGCCCCCCTGGATGCAGCAAATGGGAGGGGGGTAGAATACCTGCTCCCCCGTTGCGATTCCACTGCCAGGGTAGAAACCACGGGGCCCCATACAGCCAACCTAAAAGCCCCCCCATCCTCAAAAAAGTTTTCTGCATCAGTTATAAATGCATGAACACAATGAATGATCGGTACTGACCAGGGGCGGACTGACAACTCATGGGGCCCCCGGGCAATAGGGGATCATGGGGCCCCTGTGTCCTTGTCCAAACTCAAAAAAGCCTATGAAAAAGGTACCAGGGGCATCTCGTGGGGCCCCCTACTGATCCAGGGCCCTCAGGCAGTGCCCGAGTCTCCAAATGGTCAGTCCGGCCCTGGTACCGACCACTCATTGTGTTCGTTCAGGAAAGGAAGGGGCTGGTAATTGTGACATATTTATCGGACCTTTCCCGCACTCTCCTGAAGGATCCTTGCAGCTGCTGGTGGGGAGGAAAGGAGGGGAACCGTCAGTACTGCAGAGGTGGGGGGCATACTGGGGGGGCCTGGACAGGCATCAGGGGTAAACAAATGGTGCAGAAGGAGGGTGATTGGCCCGGCGAGGGGACAATCACTAGAACCATTCCCCCCCATGCAGCTCTTCTCTGCAGCAGCGAAGAGCCATACAGGGGATCGGTTCCAGCAATTGCCCCCTTACTGTGCTGATCACCCTCCCTGCCCACATCTGATTCACCCAGCTGCCTGGGCCCCCCTGCTGGTCTGGGCCCCGTACAGGAGGAAGAGGAGAAGAAGCCGGTTTTCAGCTGCTGCAGAGAAGAGCCATACAGGGGATCGGTTCCAGTGATTGCCCCCTCACTGTGTTGATCACTCTCCTCGCCCACATCTGATTCACCCAGCTGCTTGGGCCCGCCTGCTGGCCTAGCCCCGTACAGGAGGGAGAGGAAAAGAAGCCGGTTTTCAGCTGTTGCAGAGAAGAAGCATACAGGGAATCGGTTCCAGTGATTGCCCCCTTGCTGTGATGATCACTCTCCCTGCCCACATCTGATTTATCCAGCTGCCTGGGCCCCCCTGCTGGTCTGGGCCCCGTACAGGAAGGCTGGCGGTACCCCCTTATCCACGGCCCTGCATATGTCACTCCCATACAAGCAGGGAGGAGCAATAGGATTTCCATCTTTGTTCTGCCAAAATTAGGGATGGGGGGTGGAGTCGGGGACATGCTCCTCCCAGGCTCCCAGGGTCCCTGCCCTGCCCCAGGTCCCAGATGCTGCAATTGCCCATTCTGGCAGCGGCTGGGAGAGGATGCGGCTGCCCCTAGGAGGAGCCTAGGAAGAGGGATTCCCCTGGCGCTGAGCCTCGCTGATCTGAGGTCTTGGTAGTTTTGGGATGGAGAACGTCGCTGGGGGGGCACAAAGTGACCTGGGGAGGGGGGTGCTAGGTAGGAAAGATTTGTACTGTGAGGGGTCATTTGTTGGGGTGAGCATATGTGCTGGGAGGGAGAAGATCAGGGGCGGACTGACCATTTGGAAACTCTGGCACTGCCCGAGGGCCCGGGGTCAGTAGGGGGCCACATGAGATGCCCCTGGTACCTTTTTCATAGGCTTTTTTGAGTTTGGGCAAGGACACAGGGGCCCCATGATCCCCCATTGCCTAGGGGCCCCATGAGTTGTCAGTCCAACCCTGGAGATGATCTATGCTAGAAGTGGGGAGATGATTTGTGCTGGGGGGGGTTTGTGCTAGAAGTGGGAAAGAGATTTGTGCTGGGGGGGGGGGTTGTGGTAGAAGTGGGGAGAGGATTTGTTCTGGGGGGGATTTGTGCTAGAAGTGGGGAGAGGATTTGTGCTGGGGGGGGTTTGTGGTAGAAGTGGGGAGAGGATTTGTTCTGGGGGGGATTTGTGCTAGAAGTGGGGAGAGGATTTGTGCTGGGGGGGATTTGTGCTAGAAGTGGGGAGAGGATTTGTGCTGGGGGGGGGGTTGTGGTAGAAGTGGGGAGAGGACTTGTTCTGGGGGGATTTGTGCCAGAATTGGGGAGAGGATTTGTGCTGGGGGGGTTTTGTGCTAGAAGTGGGGAGAGGATTTGTGCTGGGGAGGGGGTTGTGCTCGAAGTGGGGAGAGGATTTATGCTGGGGAGGGTTGTGCTCGAAGTGGAGAGAGGATTTGTGCTGGGGACAGGTTTGTGCAAGAAGTGGGGAGATGATTTGTGCTGGGGGGGGGTTTGTGCTAGAAGTGGGAAAGAGATTTGTGCTGGGGGGGTAGTGCTAGAAGTGGGGAGAGGATTTGTGCTGGGGGGGTTTGTGGTAGAAGTGGGGAGAGGATTTGTGCTGGGGGGGGATTTGTGCTAGAAGTGGGGAGAGGATTTGTGCTGGGGGGTTTTGTGCTAGAAGTGGGAAGAGGATTTATGATGGGAAGGGGTTTGTGCTAGAAGTGGGGAGAGGATTTGTGCTGGGGGGGTTTTGTGCTAGAAGTGGGAAGAGGATTTGTGCTGGGGGGGGGGTTGTGCTAGAAGTGGGGAGATGATTTGTGCTGGGGAGGGTTGTGCTAGAAGTGGGGAGATGATTTGTGCTGGGGGGGGATTTGTGCTAGAAGTGGGGAGAGGATTTGTGCTGGGGGGTTTTGTGCTAGAAGTGGGGAGAGGATTTGTGCTGGGGGGGTTTTGTGCTAGAAGTGGGGAGAGGATTTGTGCTGGGGGGGTTGTGCTAGAAGTGCGGAGAGGATTTGTGCTGGGGGGGGATTTTGGGGTTCGTGCTGGAAGGGGGGATGTGGGGGGAAGAGAGGATTTGTACTAGAAGGAAAATTTGGGTGGCAGAGGATTTGTGCTGGGAGGGTATTCGGGGGGGAAGAGAAGTTTTGGGTGGTAGAGGATTTGTGCTGGGAGGGTATTCGGGGGGGAAGATTGGATTTGTACTGGAAGATTTGGGTGGGAGAGAATTTGTGCTTTGAGTTGAAAGTTGGGGGGGGGGGGGGGGGGTTGGGATAGTGGGGAGAGGATTTGTTCTGGGGGGAATTTGGGAGTTCCTGCTGGAAGGGGGGGATGTGGGGGGAAGAGAGGATTTGTACTGGAAGGAAGATTTGGTGGCAGAGGATTTGTTCTGGGGGGATTTGTGCTAGAAGTGGGGAGAGGATTTGTGCTGGGGGGGATTTTGTGTTGGGAGAGTCTCTAAGGATGTGAAACCCTCACAAGTCTTCTCTTAGCCAGAAATCACGTGACCTAGGCAGGCAATGTATCACATGACCGACCCGGGAGGGCCAGGTACTGATTATCGTCCTATGGGAAGTCATGTGAACATGTTGCCCCTGAAGTTCTGGGAATGAGAGATTCGCCAACAAGGGGTTAACCCCAAAAAATCATAGTTCAGGTTTCAGAATTTTTGTTTTTTTCCTGGCTGTGATGTCTTCCTCCAGCAGGGGGCAGCCAAGTCCTTTCCGTGCGATCGCTGCGTGTTTGTGCGTCGGCGGGCAGCGCGTGGAATGATTCGGCGCATTTCTCCAACTTACCGCGCAGGAAGCTCCGCAGCCGCGCTGAAGTCGGCCGTCCCGATCCGATCAAATTACAAAACGCACAACATTTACGATTTCCTAAAGGAAATTCGTTGGGACTTGGACCCCGGGTGTCGCCTGCACAGACTCTGCCAGAAACGGGTCGAATTTTCGAAAATCTTTTCTGAGAATTTTTGTTGGAATTTCGCACCATTAGTGGGGCCACAGCGGCGGCCAATTTTTTTTTTTTTTTTCTTAGCGACCATCGAATTGGAGTGATCGGCGTGTGGGAGATTTTTTTTTTAAAAAAACGAACACATTTCTAATCAAGGAGGGGAGAATCGTGAAGAATTGAGCGGCGGGCTGGAAAGAAAAAGGAAATTCTTGACCGCAAAAAATTCTTTTCCGTAGCAACGTGTGAAATTGAAGGTTTGGTTGGTCAAATTTTTTAAATCAATGGTGGCACAAAAACGCACAAAATTTCTGATGTTCTAAGGAAATTCCTTCAGAATTCGACCTGTGTATTGCCTGCTTTGGTGTCGGATTGCCCGCCGCACTATCACAGTCCCACTCCATTCTGAACTCAAAAAGGTTAACATTTCTCAGTCTTTCTTGTTTCTGTCTGTGACCCCCATCGGGGTGACTTTCCTCACTTCCTGTCACTGTGACCCCCATCGGGGTGATTTGCCTCACTTCCTGTCCCAGTGACCCCCATCGGGGTGATTTGCCTCACTTCCTGTCCCAGTGACCCCCATTGGGGGTGATTTGCCTCACTTCCTGTCCCAGTGACCCCCATCGGGGTGATTTGCCTCACTTCCTGTCCCTGTGACCCCCATCTGGGTTATTTGTCTTACTTCCTTTCCCAGTGACCCGTATCAGGGTGATTTGCCTCACTTCCTCTCCCAGTGACCCCCATCAGGGTGATTTGTTTCACTTTCTGTCACTGTGACCCCCATCAGGGTGACTTTCCTCACTTCCTGTCACTGTGACCCCCATCTGGGTGATTTGCCTTACTTCCTGTCCCAGTGACCCCCCCATCGGGGTGATTTGCCTCACTTCCTGTCCCATGACCCCCATCTGGGTGATTTGCCTCACTTCCTGTCCCTGGGACCCCCATCGGTGTGATTTGCCTCACTTCCTGTCCCAGTGACCCCCATCAGGGTGACTTTCCTCACTTCCTGTCTCTGTGACCCCCATCTGGGTGATTTGCCGCACTTCTTGTGCCAATGACCCCCATCGGGGTGATTTGCCTCACTTCCTGTCCCTGTTTGTTCAGAATTCGCCCCGTGTATGGCCGGCTTTGTAGTGGGACTGTGATAGTGCGGCGGGCAATCCGACACTAATGCAGGCCATACACGGCTCAAGCGTCAGATTTTCCACTGCTGGTTACTCAGCGACAGAATTTAGGTCACAGGATGTCGGTTTCCTCTAAAACGTTTTTTTTTCCAATTCTTCGAAGGAAAGCGTCCCCCCCCACCCCAGAATGAGCCGGCGATCGCCTCCCGCGTGCGGACTCATAACTGCGCGTTGGGCGGAGTCTGGCGTTGGGAAGCCTTCAGATGGAGAAAGTGTCTCAGGACGGCGGCAGCATCGGGGGGGGTCTGAAGTTGCGAAGCTCCGGGCGTTGGAAACGGGGCGACCGCCAGGCTGCTGAGATCCAAAAGTAGGAGGGAGCCGCCATGATCTCTTAAAGGGGAACCCCCCCCCATCAGGAGGTCGGTGCACAAGAGGGGAGGACGTCGGATACATTGTATCTTCTGGTGTATTGTCTGTTACTTTGTACATGGCCACAGGAGATGGTGGCGTCACAATGCAATCAAAGCCATTTTTTTGCATGGAGCAGGGGAGGGGGGGGGGTGTTCAATACACAGCGCGTTGACGTGCGCTACTTTGCGCGTTACTGCGCGGCTTCTTCATCGGACGCACCGAAAAACGTGGCGCACTGAACGACTTTGGAACGTAGCACACACGCCGCGATGGTGCGTTACCGCGCTGCAAATGCATCAAGGTGCTCTGGGGTCCCATTAAGAATGAATGACACCGCAGCACCTTTGTCTGTCTGTGACCCCACTGGGCGATTTTGCCCCACTTCCTGTCGCTGTGACACCCATAGGGGGGTATAGGGGAGGGGTCATCGCCAGGACAGGAAGTCCCAGAGAGCAAAATGAATATTGAATCCCAACTCCAGCCAAACAAAAAAAATTCTGTCTGTGACCCCATTGGGGGGATATGCCCCACTTCCTGTCACTGTGACCCCCACTGGGAGGATTTTGCCCCACTTCCTGTCTCCATGACACCCATGGGGGGGTATGGGGGAGTGGCCATCGCCAGGACAGAAAGTCCCAGACAGCAATATGAATATTGAATCCCAACTCCAGCCAAACTATAAAAATGAAAAATTCTGTCTGTGACCCCCATTGGGGGGATTTGCCCCACTTCCTGTCTCTGTCTGTGACCCCCCATTGGGGGGATTCGCCCCACTTCCTGTCTTTGTCTGTGACACCCATTGGGCGATTTTGCCCCACTTCTTGTCTCTGTGACACCCATGGGGGGGTATGGGGGAGTTACCATCACCAGGACAGGAAGTCCCAGACAGCAATATGAACATTAAATACCACCTCCAGCCAAGACTTAACAGTTAACATTTCTGTCAGTAGTTTGTGACCCCCATTGGGGTGATTTTCCCCACTTCCTGTCCCTGTGACACCCATTAGGGTGATTTGCCTCACTTCCTGTCCCTGTGACACCCATTAGGGTGATTTGCCTCACTTCCTGTCCCAGTGACCCCCATTGGGGTGATTTGCCTCACTTCCTGTCCCAGGGACCCCCATTGGGGTGATTTGCCTCACTTCCTGTCCCAGGGACCCCCATTGGGGTGATTTTCCCCACTTCCTGTCCCTGTGACACCCTGGGGAGGAGTGGTCATCATCAGGACAGGAAGTGACAGACAGCAATAGGAACATCAAATCCAAACTCCATTCTGAGCTCCAAAAAGTTAACATTTCCCAGTCTTTCTTGTTTCTGTCTGTGACCCCCATTGCAGGGATTTGCCTCACTTCCTATCCCTGTGACCCCCATCGGGGTGACTTTCCTCACTTCCTGTCCAGGTGACCCCCATCTGGGTGATTTGCCTCACGTCCTATCCCTGTGACCCCCATCAGGGTGACTTTCCTCACTTCCTGTCCCAGTGACCCCCATCAGGGTGACTTTTCTCACTTCCTGTCCTGTGTTTTTGGTCCTATAGACTGCAATGTAGACGCTGCAGAACAGCATGTAGTGTGTTTTTGATGCGTTTTGCAGTTTAATCCGCCCGGCAACAAGTTGAAGAAAAAAAAGCAAAACGCATCCAACATCCATGTGCATAAAACGCAGCGCGGAAACGGCTCCGACGCAAACTTCACGCAAAATGTTGCGTTTTTGGTTCTATAGACGTCAAAGCATGTTGTGCGTTTTTGATGCGTTTTGCGTTTTAATCTGCCCGGCCGCAAGCTGAACCATAAATACAGCAAAGAATCATCCGCAGCGCGGGAACGGACGACGCAGAGCGGGAACGGACGACGCAGAGCGGGAACGGACGAAGCAGCGCGGGAACGGACGACGCAGAGCGGGAACGGACGACGCAGAGCGGGAACGGACGACGCAGCGCGGGAACGGACGACGCAGAGCGGGAACGGACGACGCAGAGCGGGAACGGACGACGCAGAGCGGGAACGGACGAAGCAGCGCGCCCAGGTGAGATCGGAGGGTGCGATGACATGCGGTCAGACTGTGGCCCCTCCCTGGCTCCTCCCCGGATCCCCTCTACCACCTCCGCTGGGAGTCGGCTCCTCGGCCCGGCACGGTGCCTGCAGGATGGGCTGCGAAGGGAAAACTCCCCGGATTATTTTTAGTGGCCAATCGGAGTCTCCGCCTGCCGGGAGAGAGGACAGAGCGAGCTTTGAGAGCCGAGCGCCAACACCCAACGTCCCAGATCCCCCCCCTCCTCCTCCGCCACCGCCGGCCAGGGGCCACCATAGAGCCACACAGCACCTCTCCTGATCCCGCTACCCCCCCTCCTCCTCCGCCAGCCAGGGGCCACCATGGGGCCACACGCACCTCTCCTGATCCTGCTCTGCGTACAAGGTAAGACCCCATCGCTTCTCACTGCAAGACCACCACAACCCGGCCGTCTGATGGGGAACGGGGGGCTCTATGCAGGATCTAAGGAGGTGAAACCCTCACAAGCCTCCTGTTGGGTAGCAGCCATGTGATCCGGGCCGGTTAGGATTCAGGTATTTCTGGAAAACTTGTAGAAACTTTTTGATGTTCCTGAGAAGATTCACATCATATTCACATCATATTCACACTATATTCACATCGTATTTATATCATATTCACATTGGTTGTCATTGTCCGTTCAGGGCTACGAGAGATGCAACTTTTTGACTTTTCAAAACCTTTTTTGTGAAACTTTTAGACCTTTTTTTTGTGTTGCTTTTTTGTCTTTTATTACACCGGAGACATTTCACATCATATTCACACTGTATTCACATCATATTCACATCATATTCACATCATATTCACATCATATTCACATCATATTCACACTGTATTCATATCGTATTCACACTGTATTCATATCGTATTCACATCATATTCACAACGTATTCATATCGTATTCACATCATATTCATATCATATTCACATCATATTCACACTGTATTCACATCATATTCACATCGTATTCACACTGTATTCACATCGTATTCACACTGTATTCACATCATATTCACATCATATTCACATCGTATTCACATCATATTCACATCATATTCACACTGTATTCACATCATATTCACATCGTATTCACACTGTATTCACATCGTATTCACATCGTATTCACATCATATTCACATCATATTCATATCATATTCACATCGTATTCACATCGTATTCACATCATATTCACATCATATTCATATCATATTCACATCGTATTCACATCGTATTCACATCGTATTCACACCGTATTCACTTTGTATTCACATCGTATTCACATCGTATTCACACCGTATTCACACTGTATTCACATCGTATTCACATCATATTCACAACGTATTCATATCGTATTCACATCATATTCACATCGTATTCACACTGTATTCACATCATATTCACATCATATTCATATCATATTCACATCATATTCACACTGTATTCACATCATATTCACATCGTATTCACACTGTATTCACATCGTATTCACACTGTATTCACATCATATTCACATCATATTCACATCGTATTCACATCATATTCACATCATATTCACACTGTATTCACATCATATTCACATCGTATTCACACTGTATTCACATCGTATTCACATCGTATTCACATCATATTCACATCATATTCATATCATATTCACATCGTATTCACATCGTATTCACATCATATTCACATCATATTCATATCATATTCACTTTGTATTCACATCGTATTCACATCATATTCACATCGTATTCACATCGTATTCACATCGTATTCACACCGTATTCACACTGTATTCACACCGTATTCACACCGTATTCACTTTGTATTCACACCGTATTCACATCGTATTCACTTTGTATTCACATCGTATTCACATCGTATTCACATCGTATTCACTTTGTATTCACATCGTATTCACATCGTATTCACACCGTATTCACTTTGTATTCACACCGTATTCACATCGTATTCACTTTGTATTCACATCGTATTCACATCGTATTCACATCGTATTCACTTTGTATTCACATCGTATTCACATCGTATTCACATCGTATTCACTTTGTATTCACATCGTATTCACTTTGTATTCACATCGTATTCACATCGTATTCACATCGTATTCACATTGTATTCACATCGTATTCACTTTGTATTCACATCGTATTCACTTTGTATTCACATCGTATTCACATCGTATTCACATCGTATTCACACCGGTCATTATCGTCCATGTAGGACTGTGAGGGGCGGAGCCGACCTGCGTTGGGTCGGATGTTCTCTATGGTGTTAGGATTCACTTTTGACTTCTTGAAACCGTTTAAACCCCCCCAACCTTTAGTTGCGATCTCACTACACAGACGCGGTTCAGATGCGTTTTTGACGCCTTAAAGTTAAATTTTTCCTCCGTTTTTCTTCAATTTAAATAGGGACATGTGTGTTCCGGTGCGTTTTTGATGCGTTTTACCGCGTTCCAGTACAGTTCTGTGCTGACAAAAATGCCGCCTGTTCTACTCTTTTTTTCTTTTCTGCATCCGGAACGCACCGGAACTATGAGCGCCGATGTGAGCGATGACACCGACCGCCAGATCACCGTCTTTCTGTGCGTTTTGGATGCGGGAAAAAAGCTACTGAAACGCATGGAGTGTGAACCGGCCCTAAAGGGGCCAAAAACACACTCCGCGCTAGAATCGGGTCGCCCCGGTATTCACACCTCAGTGATCCGATTCTGCACATCGCACTGCGCTTTGCGGAGCGCTTTCGGGGTGTCGTTCACATACACACGCATGAACGGGGTGCGATTCGGATGCGATGCGGAATTTGCGCAGAAAACGCCGCGACTTCCGAACCGCGTCAGTGTGAACCCGGGCTTAACACCGTAATCCCATTCGCTGACGATGAACTCGCTGACCCCCCCCTCTCCCCCCACCTGCGCGTTGTGTAGATTATTGCACCTTCCAGGACGCCGTGCGCATCGCCGGCGAGCCGCCGTGCGTTGTGGGCGAGATCTATTTCTATCTGTGTATTTCCAGCTGCATCCAGCCTATAATTTACCGTCTCGGGAAAGATGAGGAATTTTAATCACAATGTCGGTGACCTTTAAACCCGCCCCCCCCGCCGCCGCCCCCGCCGCCCCCGCCGCCGCTGGTCCCTCTCTGCGCTTCACTCCGAACGCAGAACCCGTCCGCTTCACGACCAAACTGTATCCAAGGCGGCGAGATTTAAAAAGCGATCGCGAGCGTCCTGGATCATCTGATCGCTCGCCACTTCTGCGACCAAATTGTCGATTCAATTTTTTCGGCGCCGGTCTAGAAAAAAAAAAAAAAAAAGGCGTCATTTTCATCCAATCGCCAGATCGGGGGTGTCGCCCAAAAATCTGCGCAAGTGTTTGAGCGCGTGCCTTACCGCGTTTTCTGTGCGTCGCGTCCAGAGGCGTGGTCAGATGATGCGTGCCCAGGGGTGGCACTTACCGAGGGCCCAGGGTCAATAGGGGACCCCCATGGGTGGACTGACAACTCATGGGGCCCCCGGGCAATAGGGGATCATGGGGCCCCTGTGTCCTCCCCCACACTCAAAAAAGCCTATGAAAAAGGTACCAGGGGCATCTCATGGGGCCCCCTACTGACCCCGGGCCCTCAGGCAGTGCCCGAGTTTCCAAATGGTCAGTCCGCCCCTGGGGGCCCCATGAGATGCCCCTGGTACCTTACATAGGCTTTTTTTTGGGTGTGGTTTGAGTGTGGGCGAGGACACAGGGGCCCCATGATCCCCTATTGCTCGGGGGCCCCATGAGTTGTCAGTCCGCCCCTGTGCATGCCATGTTTTGCACTGTGGTGCGTCATGTTAGGCGGAGACCATTTGGAAACTTGGGCGCTGCCCGAGGGCCCGGGGTCAGTAGGGGGCCCCATGAGATGCCCCTGGTAACTTTTTCATAGGCTTTTTTGAGTGTGGGTAAGGACACAGGGGCCCCACGATCCCCTATTGCCCAGGGGCCCCATGAGTTGTCAGTCCACCCCTGGGCAGCGTTCACACCCAAGTATTCCATGAACGCGCGCGAAAACAGGTGTCGCGCTCGCAGCGACGTTTGTTTACGGCGCCCCAAACGCATCAAGAGGACGCACTTTTTTTGCGTGCGACACCCAAAAAACAGGAGCTGCTTTGGCACGTTTCGCAATAATCACGCGTGTTTGTCGCGTGTAGGGCGGCGCCCTTGAAATGATTTGGCTGCCCTAGGAGTGAAAAATGCGTGAAAGAAATGCGCATTCACGAAACGCTGCGCGTCTGCCTGGTGCGTCTGGGCGCTACCTGCAAATTAAATTCAGCCGCTGCAATGTAGCAAACACGCCGCTGCACATTTGCGGTGACGCACGTAAAAACGGGTAAAAAATTTTTTACATTTTCTCGGCGCAGGACTAGAAAACCAAAAAAAAAAAAGGCGTCATTTTCATCCATTCGCCAGATCGGGGGTGTCGCCAAAAAATTGGCGGTGCGCTCTTCACATCTGCGTAAGTGTTTGAGCGCATGCCTTATCACGTGTTTTCCGTGCGTCACGTCCAGAGGCGTTTTTTGCGTGCGAACACACAAAGCTCAAGGCAGGAGCTGTTTTGGCGTTTTCAGTTCGCAATAATCACGCGTGTTTGTCGCGTGTAGGGCGGCGCCCTTGAAATGATTGGGCTGCCCTAGGCGCGGTGTGCAAAAAATGCGCATTCACAAACTGCTACGCGTCCGCCTGGTGCGTCTGGGAGCTACCGGCAAATGAAGTTCATCCGCCGCAATGTAGCAAACGCATCGCTGCACGTTTATGGTGACGCATGTAAAAACGCACGTAAAAATTTTTTGATTCGAGCTCAACGCAGGAGCTGCTTTGCCGTTTTCAGTTCGCAATAATCACGCGTGTTTGTCGCGTGTAGGGCGGCCATGATTGGGCTGCCCTAGGCGTGAAAAATGCGTGCAAAAAAACGCGTTCAGGAAACGCTACGTGTCTACCTGGTGCGTCTGGCGCTAAAGGCAAATGAAGGTCATCCGCCGCAATGTAGCAAACGCATCGCTGCACGTTTGCGGTGACGCACGTAAAAACGCACATTTAATGCAACGCACAGGTGTGAATGGGTCCCTATGGACGCAGCATTCTCAGATGTTATCAGCGGCGAGAAAGTCGCTAGCGAATGTACGGCGCAACAGGGCAGGTTAAGGTTCACCCCCTGCGTCACGCGTGAGAAAAAAAGAAACGCAGGCGTAGGTTGCGCATACAGATCCCGTTCCAGTATCCTGACGGAAAATGCGCGGCGGCTGTACGCACGTCTGAGCGGTACCTAAATCGTGCGATTTGCATGCAATTTCAGCGCGATTTTGTGACCGGTCACACCGGGGTGATTTATGAATTGAAACCACACCTGAAATCGCAGCTAATGAATGTGAATGTCGGCGTTTTAACACGTGCGATTTGCTGCGGCGCCATTTCTAAAGTAGTTCCTGCGTGACTCTTTCTGCAGTTTATTGCGATTTCACATCCATAGACTACAATAGAAATCGCACCGCAAAACGCAATGGATAAACGCAAGAAATCGTTGAGAAATCTTCCGAAAACGCAGCAAAGCGTAAAATCGCATCTCATGAATGTGAATGTCAGCGTCTTAACACGTGCGATTTGCTGCGGCGCCATTTCTAAAGTAGTTCCTGCGTGACTTTTTCTGCAGTTTATTGCGATTTCACACCCATAGACTACAATAGAAATCGCACCGCAAAACGCAAGAAATAGTTGAGAAATTTTCAGAAGACGCAGGAAACAAAATGCGCAATTTTTAAATCACATTCAGCGTGATCGGGGGCTTAGCCCTGGATCACACCGCCGCAATTTCAGGTGCGATTTGGGAATCAAAATTGGATCGAATTACTTTTTCAGCAGTTTGTTGCGATTTCACATCCATAGACTACAATAGAAATCGCACCGCAAAACGCAATGGAAAACGCAAGAAATTGTTGAGAAATCTTCAGAAAACGCGGCAGACAAAATGTGCGATTTTAAATCGCATCCAGCGTAATCGAGGGCTTAGCCCTGGATCACACCGCTGCGACTTCAGGTGCGATTTGGGAATCGAAATCTAATGAATGTGAATGCGAGCGTCTTAACATGCGATTTGCTGCGGCGCCATTTCTAAAGTAGTTCCTGCGTGACTTTTTCTGCAGTTTGTTGCGATTTCACACCCATAGACTACAATAGAAATCGCACCACAAAACGCAACAAATCTTCTGATAACGCAGCAAACAAAACATGCGATTTTAATTGGGATCGAATGAATGGGAATGCGAGCGTCTTAACGTATGCGATTTGCTGCGGCGCCATTTTAAAAGTAGTTCCTGCGTGACTTTTTCTGCAGTTTGTTGCAATTTCACATCCATAGACTACAATAGAAATCGCACCGCAACACGCAATGGAACACGCAAGAAATCGAGAAATCTTCGGAAAACGCCTCAAACACAACGCGCGATTTGAAATCGCATCCAGCGTGATCGGGGGGTTTCACACCGCTGCGATTTAAGGAGCAATTTGGGAATTGAAATCGGATCTAATAAATGCGAGCATCTTAATGTATGCGATTTGCTGCGGCGCCATTTTAAAAGTAGTTCTTGCGTGTCTTTTTCTGCAGTTTTTTGCGATTTCACATCCATAGACTACAATAGAAATCGCACCGCAAAATGCAAGAAATCGTTGATAGATTTTCAGAAAACGCGGCAAACAAAACGCGCGATTTTAAATCGCATCCAGCGTGATCGGGGGCTTAGCCCTGGATCCCTCCGCCGCAGTTTCAGGTGCGATTTGAGAATCGAAATTGAATCTAATGAGAATGGGAGTGTCTTAACATGCGATTTGCTGCGGCGTCATTTCTAAAGTAGTTCCTGCGTGACTTTTTCTGCAGTTTGTTGCGATTTCACATCCATAGAAATCGCACCGCAAAACGCAATGTAAAACGCAAAAAATAGTTGGGAAACGCTCAGAAAACACGGCAAACAAAATGCGCAATTTTAAATCGCGTCCAGCGAGATCAGGGGGGGGGTTCACACCGCCGCGATTTCAGGTGCGATTTGGGAATCGAAATGCGATCTAATGAATGTGAATGCGAGCGTCTTAACATGCGATTTTTCTGCGGCGCCATTTCTAAAGTAGTTCCTGCGTGATTTTTTCTGCAGTTTTTGCGATTTCACATCCATAGACTACAATGGAAATCGCACCGCAAACTGCAATGGAAGATGCAAGAAATCGTTGGGAAATCTTCATAAAATGCGCCAAACAAAACTCGCGATTTTAAATCGCATCCGATGCGAAGCGAGCGACACGATGACCTGACATCGGATCGCAGTCTATTGTCGCGTTTGTATCATTTTTCTATCATTGACTTTATTTGTTACTTTGTAAGAAAAGGACGCAGAAGGTCACTCCGGAGACGTGATGTCATGGGGCGTAACGGCCACGCCCGCGTCTGACTCACCGTGGCGTGCGACCGGCTGACACATCGGTAAAGCGCCCCCTATAGGCTGCAGTCGCACTGCGTTTTGTGGGAGTGCGCCATTTTCACAACGCGGGATTAACACTCGCCGTGCTTGCCTGCCCATTCATTGTTAATGGAGTCAAAAAAAAAAAAGCAACAAATGCGGCCAAACAACGCATGAGCAGCGACGGACTGACAACTCATGGGGCCCCCGGGCAATAGGGGATCATGGGGCCCCTGTGTCCTTGCCCAAACTCAAAAAAGCCTATGAAAAAGGTACCAGGGGCATCTCATGGGGCCCCCTACTGACCCCGGGCCCTCGGGCAGCGCCTGAGTTTCCAAATGGTCAGTCCGCCCCTACGCATGAGGCTCGGCACTCAGAAAAGGTAGATGAGCCGCTTTGGCGCGGTGGCAGCGCATTGAAAGCAGGGGGCCGACTCGTGCGTTTGGCGCACAAGCACGCAAAAATGTGGCATTGACCGCGTGATCACAAGACGCCACGTGTGAACGCAGCCCACCTTTGTGGGCATTTTTTTTTTTGCCCTGCGAGCAACCAAAACCAATCAGAGCGGTGAGCTTTGTGCGTTTTTTTAATCGCGTGTTTTGCTGCATTTGTTGCAATTTTTTTTTTTTCACTGCATTTGCGGGGGCATTACCAATGTACGGCGACACAAGCGCAAGCGTTTTACGCACATTTCGTGTGCACAAAATTGTTCACTTGTACGTGCGTTCACAAAAATGTGAATGGATGGTTGTCAACCCCACCAACATGGGTGGAGCCTGAAGGGCGGAGTCAACTCTTGGCTTCCAATATGTCTTGAAGAGTCCAACAGTGATGGGTGGAGCCTGAAGGGCGGAGTCAGCTCTTGCCTCCTAAGGTGTCTTGGAGAGTCCAACAGTGATGGGTGGAGCCTGGAGGGCGGAGTCAGCTCTTGCCTCCTAAGGTGTCTTGGAGAGTCCAACAGTGATGGGTGGAGCCTGGAGGGCGGAGTCAACTCCTGCCTCCTAATAGGCCTTGGAGAGTCCAACAGTGATGGGTGGGGCCTGCTGGGCGGAGTCAGCTCTTGCCTCCTAAGGTGTCTTGGAGAGTCCAACAGTGATGGGTGGGGCCTGCTGGGCGGAGTCAGATCCTGGCTCCTCATATGTCTTGGAGAGTCCAACAGTGATGGGTGGGGCCTGGTGGGCGGAGTCAACTCCTGGCTCTCAATATGTCTTGGAGAGTCCAACAGTGATGGGTGGGGCCTGGTAGGCGGAGTCAGCTCCTAATATATCTTGGACAATCCAAAGGTGAGTTCTGCTCCTGCACCCCTGGGAGTTTAGGATGTCTCCGCCCACCTTTGTGTGTTCTGGCTCCACCCATAACTGATTTCTGCAGCAAAGTGAACATTAGCCAGCATGCTGGGAAATATTTGCTGACCACCCATATATCGATCAAGTATTCTTGCAGAGCCTGCTCCCGTCTGGGTCTTAAAGGATCACTCCACCAGAAGGGGTGTGTCTGTCTGGCGGGGGGGTTGCTCACAGCGCCCTCCATTAACCCCTCCTTCCCTCTTCCAGGCCTGTTTCGGCATTCAACATTGACACGAAGCGCCCTCAGGTGTTCCGCGGCCCGGAGGAGGCGGAGTTCGGCTACTCGGTTCTCCAACATGAAGCCGACGGACAGAAATGGTGAGTCCTCCAGGTCTCTCCGCATCCCTGGCCACGGGGCGGCCCTGAAAATGCCGGCTGTCTGGCTGTTATGTCCATCCGTTGGCTGCAGTTTCCTGGCTCTGACCCGGTACAACCCGGATCTTCTGACTTTCCTAATCTGCATATGTGGGTGGGGGAGGCAGAAAGTACTGAAGCCAGAGGATCAACATGGCGGTAATCCATACAGTGCCCACATCATTGCATGGCTGGAGGACGCCCGGCATCATGTAGCTCTTTCCTCCCCAGCCTGACCCACCCCCTTTCATTCATTGGATTTCAGTTCTTCCAGTCATGTAGGCATCACAGGTGGGCGTTGCCTATGCAAATATATTCCGCTTAGGAACGCCCACTCCTCCAGAAAGCATTTTGGTATTTGCATAACTCCTCCCACCGCTTGCATCACCAAATATATTCCGCTTGGGAACGCCCACTCCTCCAGGCGGCATTTTGGTATTTGCATAACTCCTCCCACTGCTTGCATCAGCAAATATATTCCGCTTGGGAACGCCCACTCCTCCAGGTGGCATTTTGGTATTTGCATAACTCCTCCCACCGGTTGCATCAGCAAATATATTCTGCTTAGGAACGCCCACTCCTCCAGAAGGCATTTTGGTATTTGCATAACTCCTCCCACCGCTTGCATCAGCTCCTGAGAGCTGAGGCAGGGGGCTGGGATGTTTTCAGGAATGTACAGCCCCCTGCCGGCCCCTCCCACCAGCCATGATCTGCCTGCATTACATAGAGAAGCACAGAGGCCCAGTGCTGATGTCAATGGAAAGGTTTTATTTACAAATGTCATTATCATGTTGATGGGGGGGGGGACCAGACATGGATGCTGGGCATTTGGATGCGTTCGTCTGGTCGCATCGCCCACATCTGTCCCGATTGATGGGGCTCTTGTACGGGGGGGGGGGTCACCTGTAAGTCGATCACAGCAGATTCCATTTTCTCACGGTAAGGTCGCCCCCACACATGCTCATGTACTCAGCGGACGCAGCGATCTCTGGAAAAGTCGTTCCCCCCCCCCCCCCCATTACAAGACGGTGTTGAGTTTCACCTCCAGACGGGTCTGCCAGGGGCTCCTCGTTATGCGGATCCCACGGATGTGAAGTGGGCGACCCCCTGGGGGGGGGGGAGGGGGGACGCAGAGCGAGGTGTTCGATGTACACGGACCGACAACTTTAAGGGGAACCCGTCAGGGCAGAAATGGGGGAAGCTGATCCGGCCGGCTGTCATCCTCATCCTCACCCTCGGTTCACAGCTCCGCGCAGAAACGCACAGCAGCCCATTGAACGTGACTTCCTGTGGGACGCGTTCACATCGCCGCGTTTTCACCCGCTGCGGTTTTTTTTTGAAACGCAAAAAAAGTTGCGTTTTCGGTTCTATAGACTTCAAGGGAAACGCTGCAGGAAAGCATGGAGTGTGTTTTGTGCTAGGAGGGGGGTTGGGAGGGGGATATGTGCCAGGAGGGGGGATTTGGGGGGGTAATATGTGCCAGAAGGGGGGGTGATATGTGCCAGGAGGGGGGAAATATGTGCTAGGTGGGAGGATTGGGGGGGGGAATTTTTCCTAGGAGGGGGGATTGGGGGGTAATAGGTGCTAGGAGGGGGGTTGGGGGGGGAATATGTGCTAGGAGGGGGGGGGGGGAATTTGTGCTAGGAGGGAGGGTTGGGGGGGAATTTGTCCGAGGTGGAGGGATTGGGGGGAAATGTGTCCTAGGAGGGGGGATTGGGGTAAATTTGTCCGGGGGGGGGGATTAGGCGAGGGGCAGGATTTTTATAGCTGGGGGAATTTATGCCCAGCAGTTAAGCATGCAAATAAGTGCTTGATTTTTTTTTCGGTGGGGGGGGGGGTGGATTTTTGCTGACATATAATTCTCATATATCTTGGGGGGGCGCGCAGTTTGGCATGTTTGCCCCCCCCCCTCTGGATGACCTTGTCCCAGCCCTGCCCATGGGCGCCTCTATTGCCCCTCCTGCCAGTGCAGTCCCCCAGTCACACATGACTGCTTCCTTGCCATTGGCCCTTCAGCAGGGGGGGGTTAATCTCAGCAGCTGGGGGAGGGACGATGGAAGGACAGTCTATAGTCCCGTATGTAGAATCCATGGATGGATCGCTCGCCCCCGGCGCCCTGGCACGGTTCTGGACCCGTAGGGGAGGTTCTGGACCCGTAGGGGAGGTTCTGGACCCGTAGGGGAGGTTCTGGGCCGCGGTGCAGGCGGAGTTCCCATCTCTGGTCTGGTAGATCCATTGAAGGTCTCAGGAGGAGCCATGCTGGGCTGTGTATCCAGAGGAAGGTGGGGGGATGGGACAGGTTCCACTCCCCGCCTGGGGCCACTTAGGAAGTCATTAGAGGGGAGAGGAGTGCAGCCAGGACTGTCCGGGTCCCATCTCTCCCCGAGACTTCCACGCTTCCATGTTCCATATTTCCAGAAGAATGTTCCGGATTGCGGAACCCTCTGGTAGCAGATCTCAGTGTAAAGAGGACCTGTCATTGGTCTGCAGGAATAAATCCCTGATGTGATCTCCAGCTGCTGTCATGAAGAAGTCCTCCTTGGGCTCCAGTGACTCTGCCTAGGCTAAGATGATGTCATCGGTCTGCTGCAGGCAGGAGGAGGCATTTCCTCAGTCTCCCCTCCCCCAGTGATTAGACTGTACATTGTAACTTTGCAGAAGGAGGAGTCATTCCCTCAGTCTCCTTCCCCCCAGTGATCAGACTGTACATTGTAACTTTGCGGAAGGAGGAGGAGGAGGCGTTTCCTCAGTCTCCTCCCCCAGCGATCAGACTGTACATTGTAACTTTGTAGAAGGAGGAGGAGGAGGCATTTCCTCAGTCTCCTCCCCCAGTGATCAGACTGTACATTGTAACTTTGTAGAAGGAGGAGGAGTCATTCCCTCAGTCTCCTCCCCCAGTGATCAGACTGTACATTGTAACTTTGTAGAAGGAGGAGGAGGCATTTCCTCAGTCCTCCTCCCCCAGTGATCAGACTGTACATTGTAACTTTGTAGAAGGAGGAGGAGGCATTTTCTCAGTCTCCTCCCCCAGTGATCAGACTGTACATTGTAACTTTGTAGCCCCACCACGACCACATGGAAGCACTATGAAAAGCCTGCTGAATCTGGATAACCTATAATCTCAGGTGTTGATTTTAGCGCAGTGACATCTGGATGGCAGCAGCTGACTGACTGATCATTGCCCGGGGTTACCCTTTAATTCATTTGTTTCTGGCCATGCAGGGTGCTGGTTGGAGCCCCGTGGGACGGACCGAACGGCAGCAGGCAGGGAGATGTCTATCGCTGCACCGTCACCGCCCACAGCAACTCGTCCTGTGCCAAGGTCAACCTGGGTAAGTCCATTTCAGCCGCCTGAAACGTCAAGCTCTGAACTGCCATTAAGGCTGGGTGTCCCCTCCGCTCCTTTTTGCCCCCTTTATTTTCTCATAGTTGTCACTGGGGCAGGAAGTGAGGAAAAATCTCCCCAATGGGGACACTGTGTGTAAAGGTCAGGTGAGGTAGCTTTCTGGAGGTTGGGTCTCTTCAGGTGTGGAAGAGTGATGGGGGTGGGTGAGGGGCGGCAAAAATAAAAATCTTCAAAATGTCATCGGGTTCAAGGTAAAAATTGTGTATAAAAGGTCTTATGACCAAAATATGCAAATTTCAGGGGGTGAAGGCTCCTCCTTTTTCAGGGATTTTAATGTCATGGACTGGAGCCGGGGTCCGGATCTTTGGGGTTTTCTGTGTCCAACTCAACAGCTAATCCGTGATCAACTGGCACCGCCTTTTACTGCCAATCAGAGTGGCTCAGCATTTGATCAACACGGCACTACGCATAGGCCACGCCTCCAGCTGCAGTACCCACCTGACTCCAGGGACTCTGTTCCTACTGCACCCAGTGCCTCCAAGGATGTTCCCAGTCCATGTGTCACCTAGTGACTCCAGTGCGCTCCCAGTCCATGTATCACCCAGTGACTCTAGTGCTCCCAGTGCCTCCAAATACATTCCCAGTCCGGGTGTCATCTAGTGCCTCCAGTGCTCCCAGTGCTTCCAAGTATGTTCCCAGTCCATGTATCATCTAGTGACTCCAGTGCCTCCAAGTTCACTCCCAGTCCATGTATCATCCAATGACTCCAGTGCTCCCAGTGCCTCCAAGTACACTCCCAGTCCAGGTTTCATCCAATACCTCCACTGCAACCAGTGCCTCAAAGAAAAGCACCCAGTCCATGTATCATCCAATGACTCCAGTGCTCCCAGTGCCTCCAAGTACGCTCCCAGTCCATGTATCATCCAATGACTCCAGTGCTCCCAGTGCCTCCAAGTATGTTCCCAGTCCATGTATCATCTAGTGACTCCAGTGCCTCCAAGTTCACTCCCAGTCCATGTATCATCCAATGACTCCAGTGCTCCCAGTGCCTCCAAGTACGCTCCCAGTCCAGGTTTCATCTACTGACTCCAGGGCTCCCAGTGCCTCCAAGTACGCACCCAGTCCATGTATCACCCAGTGACTCTAGTGCTCCCAGTGCCTCCAAGTACGCACCCAGTCCATGTATCATCCAGTGACTCTAGTGCTCCCAGTACCTCAAAGTACGCACCCAGTCCATGTATCATCCAGTGACTCTAGTGCTCCCAGTACCTCCAAGTACGCACCCAGTCCATGTATCATCCAGTGACTCTAGTGCTCCCAGTACCTCCAAGTACGCACCCAGTCCATGTATCATCCAGTGACTCTAGTGCTCCCAGTACCTCAAAGTACGCACCCAGTCCATGTATCATCCAGTGACTCTAGTGCTCCCAGTACCTCCAAGTACGCACCCAGTCCATGTATCATCCAGTGACTCTAGTGCTCCCAGTGCCTCCAAGTACCTACCAAGTCCTTGTATCATCCAATACCTCCACTGCAACCAGTGCCTCCAAATATGCTCCCACTCCAGGTGTCATCTAGTGACTCCAGTGCCTCCAAATACACTCCCAGTCCAGGTGTCCTCTAGTGAGTCCAGTGCCTCAAAGGAAAGAACCCGGTCCATGTATCATCCAATGACTCCAGTGCTCCCAGTGCCTCCAAGTACGCTCCCAGTCCATGTATGTTCTAGTGACTCCAGCACTCCCAGTGTCTCCAGGTGGGCTCCCCGTACATGTATCATCTCCAACTCCAACGTGCCCTGTAACTCCAAGAGCATTCCACATCCACACGTCCTCTATTGATTCAGTCCACCCAGTTCTTCCAAGTGTTCTGCCAGTCCAACTGTCATCTAGTGGCCCCAGGTCACCCTTTTGTCTCCTCCTGCATCCCTCTACTCCTCCAGGACACCTTTATCTCCATGTAGCCTCCAATACGCTCCTGCATCATCTGGATGGCCCCTCTCTCAGTAAATGTGGACCACTCTCAGTGGAGTTTCGGTTCAAGCTTCCAGCAACACACCCACAAACCCCCAAAGATCCGGACAGAGACTCCAGTCCCTATGGTTTATGGCTCTAACATTAAGAGCCCTGAAGAAGGAGGAAATCCCCTGAAACGCGTTGGGTATTTTTCTTCTGTATATGACCTTGACCACAATATTACCATTTTGATCATCTAAAGTTCCTCCTGAGGGCCACCCTTCCCCCACCCCATCCTAAACTACAAGACTTTTGGGCTGGGTGCCTTGGAGAGGCCCTCACCTCTAACCTCATCTTACTTTCCTCCTATCATGTCTCGTTCTGGCCACGTCTTCAGGTGAACAGGCTCTCCGGAACATCTCCAACCATACGAGGAACATGCATTTTGGGATGGCGCTCACCCAGGACGCACATGGCGGATTTGTGGTAAGACTCTACGTATGTAACCCACGACCAGGGTCGAACTGACCACTCCGGCACTGCCTGTAGGCCCAGGGTCAGTAGGGGGCCCCATGGGATGCCCCTGGTACCTTTCATAGGTTTTTTTTTGGGTGTGGTTTGAGTGTGGGTGAGGACACAGGGGCCCCATGATCCCCTATTGCCCGGGGGCTCCATGAGTTGTCAGTCCAGCCCTGCTCACCACAGCATGGCACCCAATTCAGGTTGGAGCTCACATCTCAAGAGTCAGAGAATAGCTGCTTCAATCTCAAGCTTCTCACACAGGTTGTTGTTGTGTATCATCCAATGACTCCAGTGCCTCCAAGTACGCTCCCCAGTCCATGTATCATCCAGTGACTCTAGTGCTCCCAGTGCCTCCAAGTACCTACCCAGTCCTTGTATCATCCAATACCTCCATTGCTACCAGTGCCTCCAAATACGCTCCCAGTCTAGGTATCATCTAGTGCCTCCAGTACACTCACAGTCTAGGTGTCATCTAGTGCCTCCAAATACACTCCCAGTCTAGGTGTCATCTAGTGCCTCCAAGGACACTCCCAGTTCAGGTGTCATCTAGTGACTCCAGTGCCTCCAATACGCTCCCAATCTAGGTGTCATCTAGTGCCTCCAGTGCCTCCAAATACACTCCCAGTCTAGGTGTCATCTAGTGCCTCCAAGGACACTCCCAGTTCAGGTGTCATCTAGTGACTCCAGTGCCTCCAAATACGCTCCCAGTCTAGGTGTCATCTAGTGCCTCCAAGGACACTCCCAGTTCAGGTGTCATCTAGTGCCTCCAGTGCCTCCAAATACGCTCCCACTCCAGGTGTCATCTAGGTGACTCCCAGTGCCTCTAAATACGCTCCCAGTCTAGGTGTCATCTAGTGCCTCCAGTGCCTCCAATACGCTCCCAATCTAGGTGTCATCTAGTGCCTCCAAATACGCTCCCGGTCTAGGTGTCATCTAGTGCCTCCAAATACGCTCCCGGTCTAGGTGTCATCTAGTGCCTCCAAATACGCTCCCGGTCTAGGTGTCATCTAGTGCCTCCAAATACGCTCCCAGTCTAGGTGTCATCAAGTGCCTCCAGTGCCTCCAATACACTCACAGTCTAGGTGTCATCTAGTGCCTCCAAATACGCTCCCAGTCTAGGTGTCATCTAGTGCCTCCAGTGCTCCCAGTGCCTCCAAGTTCACTCCCAGTTCAGGTGTCATCTAGTGACTCCAGTGCCTCCAAATACGCTCCCAGTCTAGGTGTCATCTAGTGCCTCCAGTGCTCCCAGGGCCTCCAAGTACACACCCATTCTAGGTGTCATCTAGTGCCTCCAGTGCCTCCAAATACGCTCCCATTCTAGGTGTCATCTAGTGCCTCCAGTGCTCCCAGGGAGCCCCTGGCACAGTGTGCAAAAACAAAACACTAAAAAAAGGGGGTAAAGACCTTTCCTGACCCCCTCTGGGCCCCACGTTGGGCGCAAGGCCCTCTCAGGTGCTTCTCACACAGGTGTCTTCTTCTCGGTGGGCCTCTTGAAGATTAGGAGATCACCTCCAATGTAGATATTTCTTTCTTGGATGGAGACGGTGAAGCGTTTCCATGTTGTTCCAAAACGCTTGATTCGGGGGTTAACGTCATCAGGGCGTTGGGGCGGTGGGGGGGAGGGGCATTTTTGTGGTCAAATGAAAACACTCCTGCTTCTAGCCATCGAGAGCCAAAAACAAGCATTCCCATGACTGGGGCCAGGACAGGTACGACTTCCGCAGGGGTCCCGGGAACATTGC